>NC_062572.1:94941378-94953878 GCF_022837055.1 Prionailurus viverrinus | reverse complement strand
CAAGTGTCCCTGGTACAGACTTCTGTTGCTTGAAGCCCTCTCTCTCTACTGTGGGGTGGTGTATGAAACTTGCCCTTATGCTTTAGGTTATTCTGATCGGTGAGCAGAGCTTACCAGTCTGGCTCATCAATGAGCGGACACTCGAGATTCAGCTCTCCCGTTACAGATTTTCTGCCCCTGGAAAGCAGCAAGTGCTCAGACAGTGGAGCCTACCCTCTGGTGACAGGACTGTTCCTGGAGCACAGAGCAGGAACCTAAGAGTGGTGTGTTTGCAATAAAAGGGGGGACATAACTGGGTAACGTGTGGGACGAAGCAGTGTCGATTCTCACCTCCTAAAACAGCACTCAGGCAGCCCAGGGCCTGGGGATGCGGCAGGAAGCTGGTGGCTGCGGGGTGAGGCACGGGGACACATCGTCTCCCACTACACTGGCAGAGAAGGGCCATAGGGACAGTGTGCCAGCCTGAGGCCGTCCTTCTGTCTGGATCATCCTGGCAGCCACCAGCAGGCCTGTGGGAGCGAGTCAGCTGTCCTTGTATCCACCTGTGCGACATGATTTGACTGCAGCTGAGAGGGCTGGGTGTGCAACCCCACCCGCCGGGACAACTGTGCATAGGGACCAGGGCACGTGTGGCCGTGGGCAAGCCTGTCTGGGCCCACAGAACTTCTAGGCCGCTGACGTCCTGCCGGCTCAGGGCCCTCATCCCCACGACCCTGTGTCCTGAGATCCTGAACTCTGGTGCCCTGGCCACATCTGTGCTCCTTCCATGGGGATGCACAGGGCTGCCCTCGGCTCTCCCGCCTCCAGGACGTATGTCCCGGTCCACATGTGCAAAGATACACACATACACACGTCACTGCAAAGAAACAACACCAGGGTGCCTGGGAGGCTCAGTCGGTTGAGAGTCCGACTTTGGCTCAGGTTGTGATCTCACGGTTTGGGAGTTTGAGGCCCATGTCGGGCTGTGTGTCAGTGTGGACCCTGCTTTGGATCCTCTGTCCCTTACCACCCCCGCCACCTCCCCCCCCCCCCCCCCCACCAAATAAGTATATAAAAAAAAAAAAGGAAAAGAAAGAATGCCAATGGTTTGGGTGGGCAATTCCCCGAGAAGCCCACGTGCATGCCAGGGACCACAGAGTCCCAACTCGCCCCTGCAGCCAGCCCGGTGGAGGGGACAGCCAGCCAGAGACCAAAGGTGCCTCCAGAGCCGGGGGGCACCCCCATTCCTTGCCCGTTTGGGCACTCGAACGCCGGAGAGCTGGTTTTAGACCAGGTTTGATTGTTAGCTTTGGAAAGCATTTTATATGTTCAGAAAGGTGAGAATGTTTTGATATTGTTTTCACGTTTCTAGAGGAAACTAACTCTAGCTTGAAAATCAAAGGTGACAGTGGGGAAGGGAAGTTCACCATCAACAGCTCAGAAGAGCCCACGGCGAAATGGATGGTTTCTACACAGTTGTGCAACGGTTGGCCTCATCCTGAAACGCAAGACGACTGGCTGTACTCACATTAGTGAATTAAACATTCCAGAACTACCTCTAAACCATTAAACATTCTGCTAATGGAATCCCAATACATCAAAGGAAAAGCTCCAATCTCTTTAATTACAAAAGTAGAGAAAACACATAATTGCAATTGAATATGCTATTTTTAAATGCACGTGAAATATTGAATATTTTCTAATAAAACAATCGAGCTAGCCTTGCAAACATATTCCAACTGCTTTATCTGTGCCTACAAAGTTTAGAAAAAACTCGCATTTCCTTACCTCGGGGAGTATGCATTAATAAAATAATTAAGCTCAGCATTATTTTCTGCTCAAAAAGCCTTACTTGTTATTCTGGACAAACAGATATTCCCTGAGCTGAATTAACTGCCCTACTTATAAAGTTCTTACTTTGAGGGGTCACTCTCTGGCACACACAACTTATCGACAAAGTAGACGCCCCCACTACATACTGAAGTACAGATCAAAACTATTTAGTTTTCATCACAGATCTGCAAGGGCAAGACGGGTTTAAGAGTATCTGTTGAAGCGAGCTTTATCAAGAGCCAGGCAGCGTCCCCCTCCTGCAAGATCTCGTACCGATGTTCTCTCTGTAGCTCATCCCTGACAGTTAGACTTGGGGTCCGGGGACTCTTCCTTTCTGGGATTACAAATACTCTTTGAAAGCATTTCTGACTTTTCCACAGCCCACAGTTCTCTCGGTGCTCCCACAGCCAATCGGGCGAGGACGCGGTGACCCTCCACTGACGCTTCCCCATCTCTCTGCTCCTGGAGCGGGAGGCACGGGCCACGGGCCCCCAGGCAGACGGCAGACACGCTGTCTCCACCGCGGACAGTCTCTGTCCCGTCCCCGCTGCCCCAGGAGCAAGGTGCGTTTTTCCGGCGGGGTCGTGGAGGCCTACCTCGGTAAGGCCACAGGCACGCTCCCGCGTCGGCCCGTTGGCCTGAATACCACTGAGGACGCTTTGTTTGAGCCAAAGGGAAGCCGGCAGTTAAGAGCCGGCATCAAGAAGCTAATCCGTCGCTCGGTTCCCCTCGTCAGGGCTCATGAGAAAACCCTCAACTTGTCTTCAGTTAAATACCAAGACCAGCCATGATTTTCATGTCGAGGACCACGGAGCCTGCGTTTCTAAAACCGAGTACCTAATTCAGGACCATCGGAAGACACGGATGACCGGGTTCAGAGCCTAGCCCGAGAGACCACCCTTAAAAATGACCGAATTCTGATTGTGATTTAAAACCTGCTCTTCCAGGGGCACCCGGGGGGCTCGGCTGGTCAAGCGTCCGACCGGGGCTCAGGTCACAGTCTCACGATTTGGGAGTCGGAGCCCCGCGTCGGGCTCTGCGCGGACAGCGCGGAGCCTGCTTGGGATTCTCTCTCTGCCCCTCCCCTGCTCACGCTTTTCTCTCTCTCTCTCTCAAAATAAAAAAATAAAAACTTAAAAAAAGGAGAAGGTCTTAAAAAACAAACACCACTTGATCTCGTGTGTAGTCCTTGGCACAGCAGCGGACAAGCTGAAGGGTCAAGGCCTAAATGTAAACTGAGAGATGGGAACGCCAAGCCCGGGGAGTTCCGGGTGACAGACGGACGACACAGGGGAACATGTAAGGGAGAGTCTTCCGATAGCCAGGAATTACTCACGAATGAATGACTTACAAGAACCGCTCTGGCCAAAAACCCACCGGGCGATCTTCAAGTCCCGGGTGCACTGAGATTATGAAAATTACGTTTGGAGTTTTCCTCGGGAAAAATGAGCCATTCGCAAATATTAATTGGTAAAGCTCACTTTCCCAAACCGCCTGCAGCTCCTGACTGAAAATCTAGGAGGTTAATGCAGCAAATAAAACTCTGAGACGCTGGTGATTTTTTTACAGTTCTCGTCTTTTTCCGTCGCTGGTAGTTTCCAGATCAGCTTCTTTGGTAAGTCGTTCCTCGGGTGAGATTATGGGCCGGTTTGACTCGTTCTCAGCACGTGTGTCTACGAGGATGCCAGATAACAGAACTGCTGTTCACCTTTAAGAGGCTGCCTGGACAAGACCTGCGTCTTCTGTGTGCTCAGTAAAATGTTTTCAAGCGCAAAGATGAAACGCCGGGGCTACAGAACTCTCCTGTGGGCGGCCCCGGGCCCAGCACGTCGAGTACCGCCCACCGCAGCCGCGAACGCTGTTACTAAAAATCCCAAAGCAAAGCCAAGCAGAAGACGGAGTAAGGCACGGTAAGCCTGCACGGGAACAGCTCCGTGCACAGGCCGCCCCTGCCTGAGCCGTGACGAGACCAGATGATCCCCCGTGGAAAACACGGCAACTCCAGGCTTATTTGTGAAGGGAAACAGATGTAAGACTCAAAACCTAATTTATCTTTACAGCATCTGAATGTGTGGGGAGGTTTGACATACTCTCCACTAGGGATCCCTACGACTCTTACCGTCTGAGGCGTGGAAAATACGGTCCCCGAGTCTGCCGGCGCCCCTTAGCGGTGCCGTCGTGGGAGGCCGTGACACGTTTCTTCCGGGTAATTCTAGGTCAGAAGAGCTGTTTTTACATCGTCCTTCAGAAAACAAATAGGAAAAGTAAAATGGAAATGTTTCGTGTATCCTGCGTGTGATGAAAAAAAGTTGTAGAAGAAATGTTAAGACCTTTGTATTAGACATTATGTACCTAACCTAAAGTTATTAAAATTCACAAGTCCTTTAAATTAAGCTAGAAAGAAAATAAACAGAATTAGTGACCACCTGGAGTGCCAGGACAGCCACTGAAGGAAATAACTCACACCTGGTTGTGAAAATTCCAGTTTATGTGTCATTCTAGAACTTAAAAATATGTGTATCGTGCCAACTTTGAGAGCGGTTGGAGGGTTTGCAGAACCCCAGTGTTCACGAATAATCACGTTTGGAACTCCTGAGATCAGACGTTTATTTCCACATGTGAATCATACCCAGGGAGTGACTCATGGGCAGGCCGCGGCTCCTCTCTGCAGGGCAGGGCCTGGGGTCCCTTCATCTCAGGGACACGGAGGGCACGGGCACAACAGGACCCAGCACCAGCTCTCTGTCTGCCCCCGCCTCGCCGACGTTCTGGTTCTCCTCCCCCTGTAACCCAGCGCTCGGGCAAACACTGAACTCAGTCACGAGCAGAGGACCCACAAACACAGCCGTGTCAATACAACCTGTGACGACCCCCAAGTCAGACCAAAACCTGCAGACATGGTTACAATCAGGACAGGGAAACCCAAGGGAATAGTTCACATTCTCTGATATTTTACTAGAAACAACCGTTAAGAAACAAGCATCGCTTTAAACGGCATACTCTTTTGAATGTGTATACGCACACGGTATACGTGTATACGGTATGTGTATCCGTGTATCTTGACGAGGAACCGTATGCGCACCTGCGTGGGCAACACATGTGACAAAAAGCTAATCATTTAGAAAAGACTCTCTTCGTAGGAAACGCAGTAATCGCGATGTTCACAGAGCTCGCCTTTATTTTACCTTAAATATAGTTGCAGTTTAAAAAGCTTCAATAAATTCCACGATTTAAAATAGAGATACCGACACATTTGTTCATGGTCCACAAATGATTCCACGGATTTTCTTTAGCAAAGTCGTTTATAGTAGAGGTTTCGTATTTGTGTTCTCAGGTAATCGTTTGTATCTTCTCTCTCTCTAAACACTGTAGACTTGCCTAGTGAATTTGGGGAGGAAAAAGGAAGCTAAACATTAGTGGTAGTTCTTTCCAAATGACGACAAACCAACCACCCTGATTTTAGAACTGGAGAGGGTTTTAATGCCACCAAACTCCACCCTGCGTACAGAAAAGGGAGCAGGGTGTGAGGGTCGGCCCAGCCCGGTGCCCCCGTGCCCTTCGCCGTGGCCCCGCCCGGTGCGCCAACACGCCACACGCCTGTCAACTGGGGACAAAGGTGTGAGCGCCACCACGGGAACCGTACCTGGCGGTTGCATTTTAACGTCCTCCCTGCGGGAAGGACGCTCAAGTAACGCCAGTACTTCCCAGCGAGGCGAAAACGACAAGGGGAATTTAACGTTCTCCCTCGCTTTGTACAGGACGTTCCATAGACCGAAGTCAGCCAACCGACCCGCTAAACGGAACCGTCCCGGGGCGCGTTTCTCCACGAGGCGCGCCGGCGGGAAGGCCTTTCAGTGGAAGAAACGAGTGCCCGCTCCCACCTCGGCACCAGTCATCGGCAAGCCAGCTCAGGATTTTAACACAAAAGGCCCGGCATGCTCGCCAGGTGACAGGCTGGCCACGGGGCTGCACGTATGTGACACGATCACGCTGCTCCGAGCGTGCACCAGAGGAAAGCCGCGAGGTCCGGGCTTCCGTGGCATCAGACAGGCAGCCAACAAACACGGCGACCCGGAGACGGTCGGGCTGGGGACGCGCACGCGGCCCGGTAGTGAGGAGATAGGCCTGACGTGTGTCGGGGCTTCGGGAAGCTGGGCTTGGGGCCCGGCCGCGGCGGCCACGCACAAAGCAACAGCAGGCGGGGGCCACGGCCTTCTCGCTTCCGAGGGGATAAAATTAAACAGCGCAGAGTTTAGAAACAATTGCTTTTTAGCCCTTCAGCGATACTTTTTAATTAGTTTGAAACGTTACTGGTTCCCGTAATGAACCCAGAATAGGAATATATTTAAATAAATAATTCTCAGGGGTCGTTGGCATTTACGGTTGACGCGCGGTCTGCGCCACGTGGAGCTGACGTCAGGAGCAAGCGAAAACCCGGGCTCGTTAAGCGGAAACGCCCCCGGCTTTACACTAGAAACGTTTTCAAAATAAGCAGATCACGTTTTCCCTGCATTGCAATTTATATTATTTTAAATACAGGAACCTTTATTTCACCGTTTTAAAACACAAACTGAATTTACTGTCTGACTTGGCTCATGTTTCAAAATTTCCACCCCAGCACTGAAACCAGCCTGGGTCCATCCCTAAGGTGGAGGGTTTTGTGCTGGGAGGCTGACCTGGGCAGTTAGTTCGGTGGTTAGGGTCCTCACCCGTGCTTTGCAAGGACCCCCCACCTCCCAGGCAAAAACTATTTCTAGGTATCAGTAGTTATCGAAAAAAGAAACGCATCATGCCTGTTGAAACCAGGAGCTGTTAAATTATTTAAAGTTTTACGTCTTCTCAAATGTTACCGGGGAGGTAAAGCTTCCTTTATGGTAAAGACATCCTCCCTCGGGAGCTAACGGACGAAGGTGCTGGTGGTGGACACACAGTATCGTGAACCGCGCACCCCTTCCTTCCCGCGCCTACAATGTGGTTCGATGCACAGCCGCGTATTTGTGAAGCGATCCGAAGAGCCAACACTGGCACTCAGCGTTGAGGATGGGAAGGCAGTTGGGAGGGTAGTCATTTGTGGCCACCGCCAAGGCTCTAACGGGTAGGCGTTTTCTACCGCATCGTCTTCCGTCACAGATGTAAAAAAAAAATCCACAATTAGGAGGTTGCATTTTTATTTTAGAAAAAAGTGAAAAATAAAAAATTTCAAGACCAGTTGAGATACATTTAGCTATTGCTCAAATCTAAGCTGTCAACCCTCGTTGACTTTCCTCGGAGAAACGCCACGGATATACATCCACCATTAACGACCGTAACCTCAAGTCCCACTTTTTTCCATTTGAATAATCAAGGAACACGATTCAGAGATAAGATTACATCCTGCATTTTATTCATTTCCATATGACAAAAATAGTCACCTAGACTAAGACATCCATTTCAATCAGTAGATGTGTCGAGCCACAGGTTTATCATAAAAAATACTGGATCTTGGTAAGAGCACCGGCTGGCTCCGGGGCCCCGGCCCTACATGGTGCTGCCATAGAAAAATAGTGTCTCTCTTCACCACGCAGAGAGGGACGGCCTGGTCCTGAAGACGCAGGGGCGCGTCTCACGGTCCCTTCACAAGCCATCTTATTTACAACACTTTACATTTCTTTTCCCTTAAGTTATATACACATCCTTCTGGGAGAAGAGAGAGCATCACACGGTACCAACTACTAACCAAAACCCAAAACTCACACCAAAGAGGACACATAAATAATAAAAACATTCAACCGCTGAAGGCCAGTGGTGCCACGTGGCCGGGCCGAGGCCCCCGCCCCGTCTCCCGAGAAGGGATGGCCCCTCTGGCCGAGGGAAGCAGAGCTGGGCGGGGGGGAGGGGGGGGACCATGCTCCATCCGACGGGAAGAAACAGCTCAGTCTGCTGATGAGGAGTCTTCGCACCTGTTTCTGTTCAAGGTCACGACCTGACTCTATGGCTGTCGTCGTGCTGGGAACATCGTCCTACTTCTCCACGTTAGCCGGGAAGTCCCTGCCGTCCGGTCCCTTCTTCGGGGCGCACGACCCCAGCGCCACCCAGCCGCCCGCGACATCTCGGGAGGGACGCGGCCGGACAGGCCGCCCAACGCACAGAATGAGGTAGAAGGCGGGCCGCGGCGTCGCAGGTGCCCACCCCGCCCGCCGCCCAGCACCCCCCCTGCCCCGGGGCCCTGCCTCGCGCCAAGCAACTCAAACCTCGTCAGCAGCTTCAGGCTGGATTTTGAGTAGCTAGATGACATTGTGCTTTGTTCTCATCTGAGAAGATAATAAATAAATCGGGACTCAGACAAGGTCCCAGTTACCACTGATGACACCGCCAGACCTCTGCTATCTCTCCCCACTTTACTGCACACGGGGAGCGGTGGAAATCTGGTCCGGGGCGTGTGAAGAAAAGAGAGGACACTGAAATGGCACGCACGCGGTCTCTAGGTGAGTTCCCGCCGTTTCGGTGCCACGGGCCTACGATTAATTCATCAAAGCTGTGTCAGGGGTGGTCAGGCTTTTCAACGGGTTTCGTAGAAAAGTTAAATAAATCATTTTAATTTAGGAAGTGGCAGGCCCTAGTTGACTGAGGAACAGACAAATCCTGGTGGCTTTTCTGTCTCAGTGGCACAGATTTCTCATGTTGTTTGACCTTAAGACAAAACAAGAAACTGTAACAGTTTTTCATTTTCCTTAAACCAAAGTACTATTTATAAAATACTTTACATCTTTTTAAGTTTTCAAATTATAGACAAACCTCTCTAATACAAAATACTAAAAGTGCAATAGTATAAATTAAGAGTTTGCAACCACATTATACAAACATTACCTTTTTATTGTACAGCTTTGATAACGTGAAATATTTCCTCACAACTGCTTATAATGTTGTGAATAATTTACGGTGACGTTTGTCTGTAACTTGTTCCCAGTCGCTGGGCTACAGACCACACTAGGGAACAATTGTCCACATAGCAGCTACAAACATTTAAGTTAAAAAAAAAAAAAAGAAACAGAAGAAAAGCGTGGTCACTGACAGGTACTTGCACACGAGAGCATGCCGTCTTTCCCAGTGTAACTTCACGATTTGCCTGCATTGAAATAACTCACTTATTTATAGTAAAACAAATTCTGCTTTAAAAAAAAAATCATCACATGGCCAGATGTATTCTGCAGTACAAAAGCTTCCTTTAAGGTTGGGGCTGTATTATCTGTTACCCGCATAATCTTAACATTATAAATACTACAGACAAAGGTACTGCCGTAAGACACAGCGCTGGGGGTACCGGACCACATCTTTCAGTTAATAGTCTAAAAACAGAGTTCAAGTTTCTAACTAATTCGAACAAAACCTTCGAGTGAGTGTCGCTGGAACAGCACAGGCGATCCCTTTCTCCTCTGGTGGGGGGGGGGGGGACGGTATTAGGTTCGGGGAGGAACCAACCGGGTGTGGGGTGAGCCCTTTCCATTCCCAAGGCGGTTTCACAAGGACTTCTTTTTGACTTAAACGTATTTAGGAGGTTACAGGGTCCCCGAGAACAGTCCAGCTCACCGTGGAAAGAAGTACCATGCAGAGCTTACGAGACAACCTTCCAGCAGCCACACAGTGAACGCATTTTCTACTACGGGTAAAATTTTAAGGAGAACTCGGGCGCACGGCTGCACAGCCTGACGGTCGCGCTGGACGGTGTGCGCGTGGGACGGAGGGACGGGCCCGGCCGCGCGCACAGCTAATTAATACCGATCTCCTTGTTATCCTCGATAAACCTCGTGAACGGACGGCTGGCTCCCGTTTCCGAGTTTGCTTTGTCCAAACTCACAATGGGCGGACTACCGCCGGTGCGCGCTTTGTCCATCCCAGCGGTCAGGGAACCCAGGGGGGGGATAGCACTTCCGCCGAGACTTACTGGGAGCTGGGGAATGCCGCCATTCTGGATGACAGAGATCTCGTTGTTCTTCATGGCGAGACCGTTTGTGATAGCCGCGGCATACTGGTTCCAGAAGCTGGGGTCAACGTTCATCGCTCGTGCTGCCAGATCCTTCTGGAACATTTCCGAAAACTTCAGAGCGTCGCCACCTAGCAGAGCCATGGGGTTTTCCACTGACAGGCGGCGGCCACGCCTCGCGGGGGCGTTGTTCCACATGTGTGTGCCCATGTGCACCTGCGTGAGAGACACGGAGACAGGCACAAGTAAGCCCGGCACGGAGGCAGGTGCGTGCCTGTCCTACGCTTCCCACGTGTCACCCAGACACCCAGCACGACGGTTTCGGAACTGGGCTTCTGTTCCCCGCTCTGAGCATCGGTCTGGGGACACCAAACATTGTTGGGTGGGCTTTTCTGAGCGGCTTATACTTTAATGCGTGACATTTCTTTTTATGAAATACAAAAAGCAAGACCGGCCGATACGTTCTCGAGTTTCTTTCAGCTGATGAACTTGACGGGGTAACTCCCCCACGAGGTGCAAAGTCCGAAGGCCACCCGGGAAGGCTCCAGAGCTCGGAGGGCACACAGCCCCGCCCCTCAGTCCTCTCCCCTGGCCTCCGCAACGCCGTGTTTGCACTCCTGCTTCACTGGGCCTGTTTGGTGGCTTTCTCCCAAACGTGGAAGGGGCACCTGGGGCCAGCAGAGACCTCAGGCGGCTCACGTCCCAGCCCTAAGGAGCAGCCCCAGGTGGGGAGCTTTCCAGAGTCTCTGAAGAGGACTCCGGAGCCCGGACAGGCCTGTGACGTGGACAGAAAGAGGTGTGTTTCTCTACCAACACTCATCTAATGTCCTGTCCACACTTCGCCTTCCATGGAACATGTATGGTGTGGTCACCTAAAAACGTGAGCACCACCCTGGGTTGTTCTCCTCTGGCTGTCAGGCCGGGAGGCTTCTCACCAAATGCCCCCAGCCCCTGCTGGCAGCCGCGGACAAAACCAGGACGAAGCCTGGCCTCTGGACAGGATTTGTTATTTGTGTCTTATGGGAGTGTTTAAAAGCCATGTTCTACTACATTTGGGACCGCACCGGGTCCCGGGACTGCTGCCCAAGAGCAAAGCTTGTGTGGTCACCCCCCCAAGAGCCTCCTCAAGTCCCACCCGCCGTGTGGTCACCCCAACAGCCTTCTCCAGCCCCCCCCACCCCGTGTGGTCACCCCCCCAACAGCCTGTGCCAGCCCCCACCCCGTGTGGTCACCACCCCAGTAGCCTCCTCCAGCACCCCCCGTGTGGTCACCCCAACAGCCTCCTCCAGCCCCCCCCAACCCCGTGTGGTCACCCCCTAACAGCCTGTGCCAGCTCCCACCCCATGTGGTCACCACCCCAGTAGCCTCCTCCAGCAACCCCCGTGTGGTCACCCCAACAGCCTCCTCCAACCCCCCCACTCCTCTGTGGTCATCCCCAAAGGCTGCACCCCCACCCCATGTGGTCATCCCCCCAACGGCCTCCTCCAGCCCTCCCCAACCCCGTGTGGTCACCCCCTAACAGCCTGTGCCAGCTCCCACCCCATGTGGTCACCACCCCAGTAGCCTCCTCCAGCCCCTCCCCGTGTGGTCACCCCCCCAAAGGCTACACCCCCACCCCATGTGGTCGTCCCCCCAACAGCCTCCTCCAGCCCCCCCCGTGTGGTCACCCCCCAAAGGCTACACCCCCACCCCATGTGGTCGTCCCCCCAACAGCCTCCTCCAGCCCCCGCATGTGGTCACCCCCCAAAGGCTACACCCCCACCCCATGTGGTCATCCCCCCACAGCCTCCTCCAGCCCCCCCTTACCCTGTGTGGTCACCCCCCCCAACAGCCTGCTCTACCCCCCCCCTTACCCTGTGTGGGTCATCCCCCACAGCCTCCTCCAGCCCCCCCTTACCCTGTGTGGTCACCCCCCCCAACAGCCTGCTCTACCCCCCCCCTTACCCTGTGTGGGTCATCCCCCACAGCCTCCTCCAGCCCCTCGGGGGGCCGGGCCTGCACTGAAAAGCCAGCCCTTCACCACCGCTACATGATATGCATGCCCCCGCTAAGTTCACGCACAAACACGTGTGCACGTTAGACACAGGCACACGCAACACGACACGGGCACGTGCCTCAATACTGGAGGGGGGTCCCCAGCACCTCTGCCCCCCCACCCCCCCCATCCCCCGGATCACAGCAGAGGCTCTGCCTGCAGCACCTGAAGTGGGTGGGGAGCCTTGGCGGCCGAGCCCCCCCCCCCCCCACCGCCCTCAGCCGGCCCCTGCCTCCCGCCTTACCTTCAGGTTGCCCTTGGTGGTGAAGGCCCGCCCGCAGATGGTGCAGCCGAAGGGCTTCTCCCCGGTGTGCGTGCGCTCGTGGATCTGCAGGGCGCTGGCCGACGAGAAGGTCTTCCCGCACGACTGGCAGTTGTGCTGCTTGGGCGCCCGGCGCGGCGGGGGGGCCAGCATGGGCGCGAGGCCGGGGCCCATCACGGCCGGGGGCCCGGGGGGCACCTGCACGGCGGCCGGCAGCGGCGGGCCCTCGCCCAGCACGATGGCCCTGCTGTGCCCGTTCACTTCCATTTTGATGGCGGCGGGCGCGGGGCCGGCGACCAGGCTAGCGGTGGTCTGGCCGGGACCTAGGGCAAAGTCGGGGTCAAATGACTGAGGACGCGGCGCGCTCAACGCGTGCGTCAGCAAGTGCTGCTTTAAATTCCCCCTAGTGGAGCAGCCGCGGCCGCAGAGCG
>NC_062572.1:94196378-94311378 GCF_022837055.1 Prionailurus viverrinus | reverse complement strand
GTCAAAGCCGGGATAAATCTTCCCCGTGATCTCCTATTAAGCAAACATCCTATAACGCGGGGGATACTGACCTTGTCAATATCCCCAAAATAAAAATACACGCACCTCAGTGTTTACTGTAGCATTATTTACAAGAGTCAAGGTATGGAAGGATCCCAAGTGTCCATCGGGTGACGAATGGATGAAGAAAGTGTGGTGTATATACATACACAACGGAATATAATTCAGCCACGAAAAAGAATGAAATCTTACCGTTTGCCACGGCACAGGTGAAGCTAGAGACTATTACGCCAAGCGAAATAAATCAGCCAGGAAAGACAAATACCGTATGATTTCACCGACATGAGGACTTTCAGAAACAAAACAAATGAGGAGAGAGGGAAAAAAGGAAGGAAAACCAAGAAACAGACTCAACTGTAGAGAACGATGAGGGGAGGCGGGGGATGGGGATTAAGGAGGGGACTTGTGTTGAGGACCAGCTGGTGTACGGAAGTGACAAATTGCTGTCCTGTCCCCCTGAAACTAACAGAACCCTCGCTGCATGCTAGCTAGCTGGAAGGATATAACCTTGACCAAAAAAACTAAATAAAAATAATGACCGATTTCACGTGATCGTCCTTTCTGGCTGTGATGCTTCTGAATGTGAGCTAAAATGCGTAAAGACCCAGCACTGCCCAGGGCAAGCGTTTGTACACTAAAATACCCCCGTTCTTCACTAACAAGGAAGGCACTGCAGGTTTTGCATAAGACAAGGGCCTGTGTTACTTGACTTTTTAATCCTTAAGTGACGGGCAGCCGCTCTGTGTGGGAATAGGGCTGGTGTCCAGGTTTGAGATGAAAGGTCAGGAGAGGACACCCGGGGCACTGGGCAGAAATCACACGTCTCCCGGGTCCTGCCAGACTCCTTTGCCGGGTAGGATCCTGGGTGGGAAGTAACAGAACCACCTCTTGTCAAGTGAAGGACGAGGGAATTGGGGGGTTATTAGAGCATGTGGGCTTTTCCGTAGGATGGAGGTCTGCCTTGGAAAGGTCTGGAGGGCTGGTTTGAGAGCAAGAAGCACAGAAAATGTCTCAGAGCAAGACTGTGGTGTCCAAGTGCTGCCCCAACGCCTCCTGCCTCCCTCGAGTCATTTTCTCAGGACTCCAGAGCGGCCAGCTTAACTAATGGACCCTCCTCCCGAGCATGCCTGCTGGGAAAGGGTGACATTCCTGCGTAAAAGCGTGAACTCGGGCTGCAACAAAATCCACACACCAGGGGCGCCTGGGTGGCTCAGTCGGTGAAGCGTCCGACTTCGTCTCAGGTCGTGATCTCGCGGTTTGTGGGTTCGAGCCCCGCGTCCGGCTCTGTGCTGACAGCTCAGAGCCTGGAACCTGCTTTGGATTCTGTGTCTCCCTCTCTCTCTGCCTCTCCCTGGCTCAGGCTCTGTCTCTCTCTCTCTCTCAAAAATGAATAAATGTTAAAAAAAAAATCCACACACCATCTACACACAGTCGACATGGGACGAAGGCTCAGTTTCCTACAAGAAAACCCGGATACCACAGGGGCACTGAGAGGGGCTGGGAATCCGGAACTGGCCCTTTCATGCTCCTGGCCTCGCAGGAACAGGGCTCTGGGGAGGTGTAGGAGTGGAGGGGGGAGGTGTGGTGCAGATCATGAGGGTTACAGTGGCCACACCTTTGGCAAGTTACTCAAGTTGTGTGGACATCAGTGTGCCCGTATGCAAAGGTTCTAGAAACAACATCCTCTTTTATCTTGGCAGGCTTTAAAAGGAGTGTGTGAATTTCAAAAGATGCTATGACATGACTTTTAAAATGTAAAGTGCACCAAATATATTAGCTGTTATGATGAGGATGGGTATTATATGTAATGTTTATTTGTTTTTGAGACAGAGAGAGACAGAGCGTGAACAGGGGAGGGCCAGAGAGAGGGGGAGACACAGAATCTGAAGGAGGCTTCAGGGTCTGAGCTGTCAGCACAGAGCCTGACATGGGGCTCGAATCCACGAACTGTGAGATCATGAACTGAGCTGAAGTTGGATGCCCAACCAACTGAGCCACCCAGGTGCCCCTTTTTAAATTAAAAAAAATTTTTTTTAATGTTTTTATTTATTTTTGAAGGAGAGAGAGAGAGAGAGACAGAGCATGAGTGGGAGAGGAGCAGAGAGAGAGGGAGACACAGAATCCGAAGCAGGCTCCAGGCTCTGAGTCATCAGCACAGAGCCCGATGTGGGGCTTGAACCCACAAACTGTGAGATCAAGACCTGAGCCGAAGCTGGACACTCAACCGACTGAGCCACCCATGTGCCCCTAAAATTTTTTTTAATGTTTATTTATTTTTGAGACAGAGAGTGGGACGGGTATTATATTTAACTGAAGAAGAAAGAAAGTATAAAATGGTTTCTTTGACCTTATAAAGAAGGTCTTATATTTCAGAATTTTACAAAAGTTAAGTCTTTCATTTTTACATTTATTTGTTTTTGGGAGAGAGAGGGGGAGAGAGAGAGAGAGAGGGAGAGAGAGAGAGAGAGAGAGAGAGAGAGAGAGAACAAGAGGGGGAGGAGCAGAGAGAGAGGGAGACACAGAATCCGAAGCAGCTCCAGGCTCCGAGCTGTCAGCACAGAGCCCGACGTGGGGCTCGAACCCACGAACCCTGAGATCATGACCTGAGCTGATCATGATCGGAGGCTCAACCAACCGTGCCACCCAGGTGCACCTACAAGAGTTAACTCTTAATCAGAAATACAGAAGTAAAGCATTTTTTTGTGTTGAGAGAGGAGTTGCAGACATGGCGATATTGCTTAGAAAAATTTTCTTGCTATTCACATTTAAAAAGCAAATGATACATCACTAAGCATACTCTATAAATGCTCATCACATATCTTGTGAGCTCCTTGTAATTCATTCCCACTGATTCATGAGAGTTCATTTCCAAATCAGAAGGAAGACGTAGACTTTGATTCACATTTCTCGTGGTGAGGGAGTTTGTGCCTAATGATATGAAAGACACATCAAGGCTGTGCTTGTGTGAACCTCCTAAGAATATTAGCTAGAACTTCGTAGTTGTGATAGGAAACTGAGCAGAGCCAAAAAGCTTTAAATCATTTGTCTGCTTAAACCAAGCCTTCAAATTATGAAATTGGAATTCTAATGCTAGATATTCCCTGGTGAACAATCACATTTTTTTTTCATTGCAAGCTGCCTTAATCTGTTTGAAAAAGAAAGGTACTATTATTTCCATTATAATTCCGCAGCATTTTTTTCTCTTGCTGAGCTTCCAAAATTATTAGTTTAATAAAGGAAAATGTTAGTGTGATTTTAATCCCCTGGATAACATTGTGGATGATAAGAGAAAATAATACGATTGCTTACTTGGCTGTTTATATACAAGGTTACACATTTTTTCCCACTGGCATAGTAATGTTATGTTTGTTATCATATATTCATTTCTTTTAAAAAAGGAAAGGTTGAGACGCCTGGGTGGCTTGGTTGATTAAGTGTCTGACTCGATTTCAGCTCAGGTCATAATCTCACGGTTGTGAGATTGAGCCCTAATCTCTCTCTCTTTCTCTCTCTCACTCTCTGTCCCTCTCTCTCTCTCAAAAAACAAACAAACAAACAAAAAACAAAAAAGACAAAGGTTTCACAGAGCCTAGAATTTGTAAAAACATTGGAGTTGAATCAATCAATATATTTAAATAGTAAGGTTTAAAATATAATTGATACATTATGTAAATACCCATACAATATAATTTCAGTCTTTTCTCTAGAAGGAATTGTGCCCAATAATGTCCAGACCCAAAAATGATAAATGTAGGACACCAAAGAATTGTTTAGGGGATCTCATCTACACGTTTGAATGCAGACCCCAGGTTTTCTAGGTAACAGGAGTATAAACAGGCACTAAGCATTTTGTTGTTGTCGTTAGCATTTTTAAAGTTGCCTTTCATTGAGGTATGCATAGTATATAGTAAAGGGCACAGATTCTAACTGCCCACATTTATGCAGCCAGAGACAGCCTTTTGGCAAGAATGGTGAAGACTTTGACATTTTACCCTACATACAAGCTAACAAGTTTCCCTGCCACAGTTGCATAGATGCTGGCAGAAGACACGAGACTCCTGATCAGAGATGAAGGATGGTTTATCACTCACAGTAAGTGCATTAACCAGAGTGTCAGCAAGAGTTTCCTTCTCTGAGCCCCGATTCCTACCAATGCGGACCAGTGTGAAGGGTCCTATTGTGAAGGGTGATGCCTGCACAAACCATGGGTTGTGTTGAGAGAAATCTTGACCTCGGTAGATCTGCATCTTTCTAATGCATAGGCGACGTGCCTTCTTTTTGTTCCGGGGGGGGGACACTATCTCTGTTTTCCAAGACTGCTCATCCTATCAGTGTCCTTGAAAGGACAGTGTGGAACAAAAGTAGTCATTCCTCTGCAAGGAAGATGCATGGAAACCCGAGACATTTAGAGACTGTTTTCTCCCCATACCACCTAGCAGAGTGTCACCACTCCAGAAGTTTCACTGTGCCTTGTCACATTAACACCGACCCACCCACATTCCCTCTGTCGTGGTCCCTTCTACTCCAGATTTGGTTTGGTATTCTCGACTACCATATACGTGCAATTACTCAGTATGAATCCCTTCATTTCCAGCTTCTTTTATTCAACCTTATGTCTATGGTAGCAGCTCTTTTATACTGTTGTGCCATATTTCATTGTTGGCATGTGCCACGATTTTTTTTGGTAGCAGAGTGATAGTCACCATGAATTTAATTTCCCTGATGAGTAACAATGTGCCTATTATCAACTGGGACAGGTCCTTTTGTAAACTGACTACTTAACTCCTTCATATAGTTTCCTTGTTTCCTTCCTTCCTTCCTTCCTTCCTTCCTTCCTTCCCTCCCTCCTTCCCTCCTTCCCTCCTTCCTTCTTTCCTTCCTTCCCTCCCTCCTTCCCTCCTTCTCTCCTTCCTTCCTTCCTTCCTTCCTTTATTTCTTAAGTTCTGTGCCCAACATGGGGCTTGAGCTCATGACCCTGAGATCAAGAGTCACATGCTCTACTGACTAAGCCAGCCAGGTGCCCCATCCATTTTCAAAAGTAAATTTTTTCCCCATCAGTTTTGTTAAATCAGATTTGTTTAAATGTGCATTTTATTTAAATTGTATGCTTCCTTAATATAAAATCTGTTAAAAATATTCCCTCGCCGTTTTAATTCTTGATCTATAGCGTTATTCCTTTGTCATTTCTGGTATTTGTCATTTGTCTTTTTGGTTTTCTTTAATAGTCTTGCTCTGTGTTTATAATTTTAATAGTATTTTCTTAGAGACAACTCTGCTCTTTGGAAGTTTTTGACTTCTATGTTTGCTTTCCATTACATTGATCTCACCTTTTGTCTTCCTTGTTTTCCTTCTTTGGACTTTTGGATTTTTTTTTCTCACTCTCCTTATTTCTCCAGTTGAAAGTTTAGATCACTGATTTCAAAACATTTAATTTCCAATATTTCATACTCCTGAAACCAGTTGGTTCTCTGAAGGTTGAGTGTTTGGAAGAATTGATAGAGCTAAGCATGGGGTTGGGAACCCGAGATTGGGACAGTTTGGAAGAAGATTAACACTGACACACGGAGGATCTTCGTTCAGAGAGTCCGCCTGTGCTGGGTGCTGGATTGGTTCGATGTCACCATTGTGGGACGTGAGCATCATTTGTCAAACTATGGAGAACCGGTCTTCCATGGGGTAATGGGTTCACGGTAGCGGTAGGCCATCAGTCCTCTGCTGAGTGGGCCAGTGCATGGAAAGCAGTGATCATCCTCTTACCTGAAGTCCCCATCCCAGGCTTTTGATAAAATTCAAGGAGGGAAGAGTGGGTGAAAATGACATAGTGACTCTTATGAGAGAGAAAGCATGAGTTTGATGAAATTATTGTAGGGGGGGGAAGAAGAACATCTAGCAACCATATTCCTGGGCATCTCCCGTGAGTCTGGCACATTTTCAAGACCCAAGACTGCAGCGATGAGCAAAGCAGACACAGTTCCTACTTTTATGGAGTCAAATAATCTAGTGATGACTGTACTTTGTGGTTCAATAATGCATTTTTGGAGATGAACCAAGTATGTGATGCCTGAGAGAATCCTCTGTACAGCTACAAGGGCAATTTGCTTCATACACAGTGTCTTTTTATTGAAGGGCTGCATCGTGGGGAAATACTCTCGAAGTCGTTTTAAGCAACCATTAGGGATGCAAACCTGATTTAGAATTCAACCGCATGTAGTGTTGCCAATACAAATGCCACAAATGGGGTGAAGATCAAATGAACAGAGAGTGTCCACCCCAGGCTAAAAAGAGCAATGAAAACTATAAACTATGTCATACTGACTTCTCTGCCCGGAAGCAGGTGAGTTTCTTCTGACGCAGTGTAAGTTTCCCCTGCTCACAGACGATTCAGAATCTGACAACGTGTGCACATTAGAGTCAAGGAAATACATGACAAACACCTTCCTAACATTTTCCTGGACTAAGTTGATTGCAGTTTTCATCCGTACGTAGAAATTTGGGTCTCTCGTTTCTTACTTGCTTGTGTTTTGGGAGGAGACCCTGATTCCTTTCGGAGGAAATCTTCTCCTTTTTGCGCTGATGTGGAGTAGAATCCTGTTTACTAATGGTGAAAAAAAATATTATTTTGGTGGATTTCCTGAAGGATGTACTCAAATTTCCTTGTACAATAAGCCAGGACAATAGAGGGTCACTTACCTGGGTTGCGTTAATTTCACACCTTACAAAGTATCCTTCCTTTACTCAATTCCTCTTATTTGGTTGTTGTTGGAAAACCGTTTCTGGCATGAAGAGGTGTTTTAAAAACCAGCTTTAACAAATTCATGATGTTATTCACTGAAGAGCGTTGGGAGGGTGGTGCACGTGATGTGGGGCCGGCCGAGGACGCCGACGATGTCTCGTCTCAGTATTTGCCCTTCCCCTGAGCAACTGATGTGTCTTTATCGTTTAGATATTGGGAATCTTTAATCTGTTCCATGTCATTCTTTTTTTGGATGCTAGGGCATTCCGAGTGAAATTTATGACCCCCCTTGGAGAGTGTTCGAGAACTTAGGGCATCTGGTTCGGGTATCAATCTTCCCTGCGGCTCATTTCACTGCTCTACATTTATTTTCCTTTCTCCTCAATTTCTCCCTCACTTTCACATTCTTGTAATTTTTACATTTTTGTATGCTGCCTAAAATCCTTTGGTGAATGAGAAAAGCACAGAGAAGCAAAATTTTACCCAGATGGATCGCCGCCTAGTTACCGAGATACCTGTTCCCTCCCTGTTTGTTGAAATTATTTTTACGGCGTATCTTCTCTTAAATACCTGCGCGCTTTGAAAACGTTAGGCTGCAAAGAATGACATCTTTTGACATGATCCTGAGAGAGAATTAGGAGCGAGTCTAGCTAAGAGATCATGATATCCTATAAATTCAACATGAAGGATGACTCAGCAGTTGGGATAAAAAAAAGAAAAAAAGATGAAAGAAAACGCAGCATGAAGCAGGACTGAGCCTCAAAATAATACCCAGAATGGATTTATTGGAATAAAAAAGAAATTGGATCTAAGCTCCTCGAATGGGGACACCCGTTGTGACGTGAGCGCCCCTACTGAGTGGGAGCTGAGTGGCAATGTGTTTAGTTAACACTTGAACCCTCAGCACTTCCTGCAGAGAAGAACCGAGTGTGGACAGTCAGGGGTTTTTCAGAGCAGCCAGCAAAGGAGAGAGTAGGCGTCGTACAAGAGCACTTTTTGTTTACTGAGCCAAGAGACAAAAACCGAAAGCACTGTTACTCCTTTGAAAGATGTTCAATCTTATAATTTAAAAATACATTTAGGGGCGCCTGGGCGGCTCGGTCAGTTGAGCGTCCGACTTCAGCTCAGGTCATGATCTCACAGCTCGTGGGTTTGAGCCCCGCGTCGGGCTCTGTGCCGACAGCTCAGAGCCTGGAGCCTGATTCGGATTCTGTGTCTCCCTCTCTCCCTGACCCTCCCCCACTCATACTCTGTTTCACAAAAATAAATAAACGTTAAAAAAAAAGAGAGAGAGAGAGAGGGGCATCTGGGTGGCTCAGTCAGTTGGGTGACCGACTTTGGCTCAGGTCATGATCTCGTGGTCCGTGAGTTCGAGCCCCGCATCAGGCTCTGTGCTGACCGCTCGGAGCCTGGAGCCTGCTTCCGATTCTGCGTCTCTCCTTCTCTCTGCCCCTCCCATGCTCATGCTCTGTCTCTCTCTCTCTCAAAAGTAAACATTAAAAAATTTAAAAAATAAATAAACTTAAACATTTGAATTGTATATTTTAAAAATGAATTTGATTTCCATCATATTGCTTGAAAGCATGTAAATATTTATGAAACTACCTTCTTCATATACTAAAGAAACAGAAATAAATATGTAAACGTATTTGCACACACAAATACACATATACCTTGATCACTGTGTTCAGAAAATTGTCAACAAATCGCAGCTAGTAAAGACCAGCTTTAAGTTGAGAAAGAAAGCACCGTCATCAAAATTAACTTTCTTTATTGCAATTACTCATGGCTAAATGTTTGTTTTGTGTCCATTTTTGACACAGGATTTGACACAAAGGGTTGCGTATACAATCCTTTCATTTTGTTGCTTTCAAACCATGTGAAACATAAACTCTTTTACCCGTGTCCACTGACTCCCAGGATTACCTGATGGGCTCTGGTCCTTCTCTGTGACTTACTCATGGACCCCAACGCCAGCCAGGCCTGCCTCTGGTTCACACCACACACCCCATCCCACCCTCGGGGTTTCAGACCCGCCCTGTGGCAGTTCTATGTGTTCACCCCCAATTCTGACTATGCCACTTACCCACATTATCCTAAGGCTGGCATTTTTATTAAAGTCATAAAAGTAAACCTGAAAAACAGGAGTGCAAAAGATGATTTCATTTCTATGAAATGAAAATGTTTAAAAGTTCCATCAATATTAATAAGCATTTTGAAATGTTTGTGTATTTATTTTTGAGAGTGAGACGGAGAGACAGAGAGCGTGCATATGAGCCAGGGAGGTGCAGAGAGAGAAGAGAGAGAATCCCAAGCAGGCTCCATGCTGTCAGCACAGAGCCTGATGTGGGGCTTGAACTCACAAACCGTGAGATGATGACCTGAGCTGAAATCGAGAGTCAGACGCTTAACAGACTGAGTCACCCAGGTGGCCTTAATAAGAATTTTTAATTGGTTGGGTAAAAAAATGGTGCCAGTATGTGCCAAAAATTGTATGAGACTTGAAAATTTTTATTAAAATAATAGAAGAATCTTGTTCCGTGACTGCCTCACCAGCGTCTCCAAATTTTGACTATGATCAGCAAACTTGGCTGGTGAATTACCGATGGCACATCGCAGGGTTACAAGTAAGCTTATGTAGACTCAAGTCACAGACCCGACACGCAGAGTAAAAGTCTCCTCAGCCTTGCATGGTAAGACTGACAAAATAATGCACATACACGCATAAATGATCTATTTTTAAATTTTTAAAAATATTTTATTTAGTTTTTTGAGACAGAGAGAGACAGAGCGTGAGCAGGGGAGGAGCGGAGAGAGGAGACAGAATCCAAAGCGGGCTCCAGGCTCCGAGCCGTCAGCATAGAGCCCGACGCGGGGCCCGAACTCACAAACGGCGAGCTCATGACCTGAGCCGAAGTCGGACGCTTAACTGACTGAGCCACCCAGGCGCCCTAAATTATCTATTTTTACTTCCCTACTTTAGCCATTTTATTTTTGCTTACACATGAGCCACAAGTTTTCAATATAAAAAACCTGCCAACACGTATGACAAACAATTTATCTTTTTATAACCTAACCATATCTTCTCAGATTCAAACTACAAATTTCTGGAAGCGTGTTATCCCAACAAAGTTATCTAAATACATATTTTATTCACATCTAGAAACTGTCCTCCTCGATTAAAATGATGTGATGGAAGATTTCCACGAGCTCAACCAGTTAGAATATTTATATGACTTGGCATAAATCACGGGCAAGCAGCTTGGAACCCGTGGAAGGGTTAAAAAATGCAGGAAACCAGACGGGATTTGGCCTTCACGACAGTGTGGATGTAAAAAGGCGAAGCCGCTCTGGCAAGCAGTTTGGCAATTCTCTTAAGGACTAAACATGCAACAGTCACGTGACCCGGCAGTGAACTCAAGGCATTTATCCCAGAACAACGGAAACCTGCTCACACAAAAATCTGTACAGGGATGTTCACACCAGTTTGAATCATAATAGCCCCAAACTGGAAATGACCTGGCTGTCCTGCATTTGAGTGCCACCCAGTGCGGCACGCCCACGCACGGAATTCCGCTCGGCGATGAAAAGGAACAGACTAGATCCACAGGGCACTTGGATGGATCCCGGGCCCTTACGCTGAGCGACAAAGCCAGTCTCAAGAGCTTACAGACCGCACAATTCCACTTACCTAACACCCTCGAAACTGCAAGTGTCTAGAGATGGAGACCAGATCCGTGGTGTGGGGGGGGGGGGGGGGGGGCAAAGTGGCACCTCGAGACGAGTGCACGGGGACCCTTGTAACGGACCTTCTGCATCTTCTATTTAAATCTGTTGCAATTAGTTTTATCAAAAATGTCCCTTAGTTACTAACGTACCTTATCACCAAAGTCCAGGATAATTCTCCTACACGAAAGATAATTTAGTGCCCTTCATTGTTTCTCGGAGGATGAAGTAGCCGTTTTCAACCGAGTGGGGCTTCGGGCTCTGTCGAGGATGCGTTTTGAAAAACGTGTAGAGTCGATTTGGGGCCAGGGAGATGACGATTTCCCCTGTTCCTGGCACACGTTACAAATCTAAAAACAGCTCCTAGTTGAGTGCGTAATAAAATGAACTGAGGTTACCCCGGGAAGGGGCTTTTTCAAGACACAGGGAGTGACGTAATTTGTGGCGGACAAAAGGTTTTGCTCCCGGACTTGCCTAGCGGTAACTCTCTACACGTGGGTTGAAGACAGGCCGCAGCGTCTAGAGAGCTTCTCTAACAACCTCACTGGCCACCAATTCCCCAGTGAAAGGGCTTCTATTCGTCTTTTGTGTCGCTTATATCTTCTGCTTCTCCTGGATGGATCACAATAGCCTTTGGTTAAATGTGGCAGGTGGGATTCTGCAGCCCACCGGCGCGATGACCTCGGTAGTGCAGGCGGCTCTGGGGCCCCTGTGCTCCCCGTGAATCCCCACCAGGGGCTGCGGAGCCGAGTCCATCCCACGAGGGGCTGCCGAGCTGAGTCCATCCCAAAATGTGGCCCAGTTCCAGCGGGTCAAGCTCGTTTAGGAAGGTCTAAAGAGGTGGTGTGGCCTTGGCCCAACCCTTGGCAGAAACGTCTGCCAAAGCCTAGTCAATTCCAGGACTGTATCAGGTATTGAAATTAATCCTTTTGTTGTTGTTGTTTTCTGTGGAGGAGACACTACAAGTGGGCGCCTACATGATCCCGGATGAAAGCAGGGACGTGGGTCTGCCTTGACTCAGATGCGGGTCCGGGAGACCTGGTTTCGTCTCTACTGTGGGTCAAACAGAATCTGTTTTTTGGGAAGACAGGGAGGGCGGAGGGCGTCTCCTAAAAGTTCACGTCCAGCTGGAGACTGGCTATGCCCTTCCTTGGAAGAGACTCTGTGGGTGTGGCCAAGTGACAGCGAGGGCGAACGGGCCAAGGGTGGCCCTAACCCAGTGACCGGCGTGCTCACAAGAAGAGGGACGCCTGGCACACACGAGACAGAAGGGCCGCGTGCAGACGAGAAGGACAGCAGATAGCCAGTAGCCTCCGGAGCAGGGGAGGCACGGACGGACTGGTGATTCCGGAAGATTCCAGGCCCACCAACACCTTGATGTCAGACTTGTGGCCTCCGGAGCTGCGAGGAAACACGTTCTGCTGGTTTTGGGGAAACTCTTTGAATGGTCTCTTGTCATGCGGCTCTGGAAAAGCCCTACAGAGACGAATGGCTCTTGTAGCTTCAACTCCGGATTCCTTTCTTTTCTTTTCGACTTTGACTCGGTGACTGAGGTACAAAATCAGAGATGCGGTAAGATTTTAGACACTAGATGCTTCCCGGGTGCGGCCATCAGGCCCCGCTTCAGGATACCGGCGTGGGGGGTTGGGAAGACAGCTCTTCCTGCCCTTGGTTGGGTGGGGGGGGGGCTCCAGTCCGAGCTGGCGGACTGGGGACAGGGGCCATCTCTGGGCAAACAGAAGGACTAGGTGGCAAGAAAGGAGGGGCCTGGGCTGGCGAGGGCTCGGGGGCTCCTGGAGAAGGTGGCGGGGAGGATGGAGGGCTGAGCTGGTGTGGCCCTCAAATGTCCATCCCAAGTCCGCTCTCGCATTCAGTCTCAGGCGTGTGGCTGCAAATGTCGCAGGACCCGCTTCTTCCTCAAACACTCAGAATTGCGCCGTGGGCGCCACCCCCGAGTTGCTGCAGAGCCCGGAGTGGGGGGGGTGGGGGTTAGCACACCTGCGCTCCCCCTCTCATCCCTCCGCCGGGTGCCGGCCGTGCTGGCGGTGTGAACCGTGTAACCGAGCCGCTGGGGGAGGAAGCCTGGACCCTCTGCAGGTGCCTGTGGGCGGGTGGGCAGGGAAGCGGGCAGGGCTGCTCCGGGGCTCGCAAAGCTGTGGGAAGGCAGAGCGCGGGGCTGCGCGGACACCTGTGCTCCCCTGCGTGCACCTGCGCACCGGCGCTCGGAGCGGGAGGCTCCGGAGGGGACAGAAGCCACCCAAGGGGACGGATGCCACCGGGACCCGCGCGAGGGAGACGGAAACGCTCCTCCCGTGCTGCTTGGATCAGGACTCAGTGAAATTCACTAAAATCTCAAAATATGCTGAGAACGGGTCTCTTTCTTTTTGTCTTCTTGTATTGCAATCACATTTTTTTTTTTTGGAATACTTTACAATGGACCTTTAAAACTCCCCAATTATGTATTTACCCAATGGCCCTTAATTAGAGATTATCATGTAATGACATAATTATGGACTTTTTAAATGCATATTATTTACTCTATAGTCCGTAAGGAGATGTTACAGACTATTGTGTAATTGCATAATAAGGTCTGTTATAAAGTGCATGCTATTCATGCAGCAGTTTGAGCCATTACAGCATGTCATGTCAAGATCTACTTAAAGAATGTTCCGGATGGTTCATCCTGATGCTGGAAAGCAGGAGCTGACTGGCCAGGGTCCTGGGCTGCCGTGAGCAGTGAATCATTGCATCTAGAGCCCCGCAGAACAGGGCTCTGGGTGTGAATGGGGACAATGGCAAGGTTACAAACTACCTTTAACAACAGTTTGCGCTATAAATCATACTGTGCTAAACACTCATTTCTCGAAAATACCTGAAAAAGAAAACTTGCTACGTTTTTAAACGTCAATATATGTGTCGCTTCAAGAAAGTATGAAGGCTGAACTTCTCACCACAGGCCACCATCCTTAGGACAGTAACTGAAAAACGTCATTGACGTAGTAAACCTGTTTTTCAAAAGTAAACCCCTACATGTCCCTTTTTTGGTTCAAAAAAAATTTTTTTTTTTTGTTGAGTTTAGGAGCCTCGTGTGGTTGGCACTTCCTGTTAATGAAAGTTACTTTATTTTTTTTTAATTTTTTTTAACGTTTTATTTATTTTTGAGACAGAGAGAGACAGAGCATGAACGGGGGAGGGTCAGAGAGAGAGAGGGAGACACAGAATCGGAAACAGGCTCCAGGCTCTGAGCCATCAGCCCAGAGCCCGACGCGGGGCTCGAACTTGCGGACTGGGAGATCGTGACCTGAGCTGAAGTCGGCCCCTTAACCGACTGAGCCACCCAGGCGCCCCAATGAAAGTTACTTTAAAGAATGTCATTAAATTCAGGAATTCTGCCCATCACACACAAAGATGATCTGGTTTAAGAGCAGTAAGGATTATGTTCTATGTCGTACCTACAATAAAAGGACACATGCTCTCAGAGAATCGCCCTCAAAGAAGGAAGAACAAATTTGGTCAAATCCCTTAGTTTTGACGACAGAACTGACAGATTGAAACGTTTGTCCTGACGGTGTCATCATAGTTGCTAGCGGCTTAGTTGGGTGAAAGTCTCTCCTCCTCCTGTGATACTTCCTTGGCCAGGTCCCGTCACCCGGAGTGGGGTGGGCGGTGAGTGAACATCCATCTCGCGGCAACTATGGTCAGGGGAACGTTCGAAGGCAAACACGGGAATTAGATTAAATCAAAACCCCAGAATCACTTGCACGGCATTTCCCAAACAATGCCCCGTCTGCCACGTCAGTGATTTTCAGGGGAAGAAAGAAGAGCAGTTACACAGACAGAAAAAAAAAAGAGAAAAGAAAAAAAGAAAACCTTTCAATTGGCTTTCACTCTTTTGGGTCCTCAGACCATACAGGAAAAGTGTCTGGTCCCAAATTAGAAAGTTTTATTTTGTAGTTTCTATGATTGATCCCCCAAAGGGAGAAGTTTCTTCCCGTCTTAGCATTTGCTTCTTGCAAACTGTCCCCGCCGCGGTCCCCTTCCTGGGTCTTTAGAGGGAGTTTTGATGCTGAAATAAGACGTGGGAGACAAAAGCAAAAATACAACCACGTTTTGAATTGCTAGACAGCAATTTGCTAGAAGAATGTGACCCTCATGCAAATACACTTCTTAACCACGGGGCTCACCAGAACTTCTGATGTTTAAAAAGACCCAATAAAAACAGATTGCAAGAATAGCCTTACTTTGTAACACGAAGAATGAAACCACATTAACACTGTCATTCAAGTAATGTACCAGGCCCTGTGGAACCTTCGTGACTAGCAGGTGAGGAGCCAAAATCTGCATCAGAGAGAAACCACCGGGCCTCCGGGGACGTGCCTGTAGGGAGGGCGTGCCTAACCTTCCAAGTGCTAGTGCATGTAACAGAATTTGACCAAGAGCTGGAAGGAAGTGCTTACAGGCAGCAGCACGGAAAATTAGAAAACAAAACAAAAACAAGGATTAGTTAGATTTTGGTTCAGCTCAGGACTTGAGAGGAAGCATCTTCACTAGCCGCCACATTAGGTAAATAAATAGATGCGATTAGAGGAGCAAGGTTTAGGGTTTTCAATTAACATAAATTCACAACAGCTTGTCGAGAGCCGCGTTTTAGCCAAGGTGGCTACCACGCTCATGAGTTCAAATAGATACAAGTGGAAATGATCCATACCATCCACACACTCATTTCTGCTCCATTTTTCACGTCGCCCAGGAGTGGTATCTGGGCAGCCCCGGGACGGAGAGGCTCACCGCCAAGCGCAGGAAGTTGTCCCAACTGCGTGGTCGGCACCACGCTTCTGGAGCGCTCGTTAATTCGTGCGTGAATAAAATCCCGTTGGCGAACGGTTACTGTCGTAAGGGCGGTGGCTCCGCGGTCCATATTGTCTCACTGTTCCTGCAGAAAATAAAGTCACGTCTCTTTGGGGACAAAAGAAAACAGATGATGGTTTGCATAAATCTTTCTTCTCAAGCAGACTTACCCACAACCTTCTGTATAAATCCTCTTTCTAAGGGATTCCACGGCCCGGGGGAATTTGTTCATGAACTTAACTACTTATTAAAGAGTGCAATGAAAGAATTGGAGGAAAGAAACATCTTGCTTTATGCTTTCAGTGGTTCGTACTATTAATAATGTTACCATAGTTATCCCGTCTTTATCCCGTAGCGGCCAACATGCAAAATGGTATAAAACGGACAGTTCTTCTGGACAAGTGTTTCTATAGACTGAGTGTCTGTGACTGCATCGAAGTCCTGCCCCCAAGGTGATGGTAGGAAGTGGGACGTTGGGGGGGTGATTAGGTCTTGACACTGAGCCACCAGGAATGGGGTAGGTGCTCTTTTCCAGGTCACAAGAGACCTTCCGTGTCCTCTCTGTCACGCGAGCCTAAGATGGCCTCCTCCAGAAACCAACTTCCCTGCCAGCTTGATCTTGGACTTCCAGCCTCTGGAGCTGTAAGATATAAATGTTTGCCATTTATGCCACCCAGTCTGTGGTGTTCCTTTTTTTTTTTTAATGTGTATTTGTTCTTGAGAGAGAGGACGTGCATGCATGGTGGGGGAGCAACAGAGAGAGGGGGAGAGGGAGAGAATCCCAAGCGGGCTCCGTGCTGTCAGCGCAGAGCCTGACCCAGGGCTCGAACTCACCAACCATGAGATCATGGCCTGAGCGGAAACCAAGAGTCGGACGCTTGACTGACTGAGCCACCCGGGCGCCCCCGTGGTGGTTGTTGGTTTCAGCAGCCGGAACGGATTAAGATGGGGTGTAACTGGCTACTTAAAATTCCTGTGATCCTGCCGTCTTTTGTTTCTCAGGAGCAAAGTGTACAAATGCACAGACGAGATTTGGTAACAAACCAGATATATTCTCCAAGCCGAATGCCTCGCGATATGATGCGATGGACAGCGAGACAGCTTTACCGTTGACGAACGGCATCTGAGTCTTGCTCTGCACCAGGGGCTAGGAGAAGCCCAAGCAATCTAGAGAAGAGAAAACGCCTTTTCTCTGAAGGAACTCACAATTCAGGGAAGAGGCAGAAGTAGGGAAAGAGGAGATTTTGATACAGGGTTGTGAGTCCTGGGTGGGAGGTGGTCTGTGGCAAATCAGAGCGCCAACTCGTCTCCCAGCGACCGCCGAACTCGACGGTGGGAATGTTTCCTTAAACTCTATTCACTCAATGCGCAGTGTGGTTCAATACACTATGCCTGGTCTGAGCACGTTAACATGTAAACCCTCGCAGGCCCCAGTGCCGACACCGTGTTGTCACGGGGAACACGCGTTTGCAAAACGTCAGCGAACTGATTCTGAAATATTTACGGCCGACGGACAGTTCTACAAATCGCCATTGGTCACACGCGGGCGTGGGGACGGCGCTACGGAGGACGAGGCTGACCGTCTCACTGGGGAAGACGGTCCGGCCAGCACACCAGGCGCTCTGCGATTTAAACCCACCCAGACCCCACATTAAAATACATGCTCACCTACTTGTGAAGGAGGGCTTCCCACAGTCCCTGGGACTAATATTCCTAATAAAGCATCCTTTTAACAAAACTGGAAATCAATAACAGGAGAAGTTTCAAAATTGACACCGGCCTTTTGAGAAACTGGAAATAGATCTTCCTGTCAAAGGCTAACACGGCTCTCCTCTGTCTAGACTGCACAGGGAACAAAATTATCCGATTTTCATTTCCTCAATTTCACTCCACGGTGGTAAAACATGCAAGTATTGATTCGGCCGCTGAAACAAAAAGCGGACGATCTCTCCACCCCGGCGGGGTCAGACGGGTTTGTGGGTGTCTAATTATACCTACAGAGAGCATATAAATCTTCCCCAGTCATTACGGGAGCGCGCCGGTCCACGGGCATCATTCGAACCCTTTAACCTACCACTCGTCCTCCTTTTGTTTTATGGGAGGTCATGGATCCCAGAGTTAATATTATCATGCTTCACAGACTTTCAAATTTGTATCGGAAATAAGATTTGCTGCATGAGGAGGCTGGCGCTTCTCTGTTTGCAGAAGCAAATCTATAAATATGCATCACAACTGTCTCCCCACACACAGTGTAGGCGAGCAGGACCTGTACCAACGCTTTCCTTTCTCACCCTGGGGCCCACAGCGAGCACCTGATCTACAGGTGATCGTTTCGCCCCGCACGTAAAATATTTGCGTCTCGGGAAACACATTTAAGTTTTTCAAATTATGTCACGAAACCATACGGGTTTAACATTCCACCAGAAAAATTGTGGGTTATACGGAAAGAGGCCATTTACATCTACATAAATACTCAAGACTAGTATTGAAATTGTCAGTCACGGGTCAAGAGAGCGGACTGTGTTTTTCCATCGCCATGCCAACTTCTGGGGAATTACACTGAATGCTATACGGCTTTCATATTTTTTGACTAGGAACAAAATATCATGGCTTTTTAAATAGAAGAAAGTGAGAAACACCACCCAAATAAGGAAATAGGATATACTTCTCCTCTCAACATTACCAGGCTTTGATAGCAGTCTCGGGAAAGTGACTGGGGCACATATTTGTCAAGGAGCCAACCGGTGTGACCCAAACCCCGTACCTGTGAGAAATAAAAATGAAACCTGGGCGTTCCCGTTTGTAAGTTTCCTCTCCCACAAGCACGTGCACGTGGGATCGTATATCGCGGGCCATTGTGCAAACTGCATTGTTTGCTCGTGGACATTTTTCCAGGTCAGCAGATGTGGATTTGCATCATTCTTTTTAACAGCTGAATGGTATAGATGTCTCTAATTTATTTAACAGATTTCCTTTGATGGACATTCAGGTCGATTCCAATTTCCTCTAATATAAATAATGTTGTAATGAACATTATTGCACTTATATCTCTCTCTCTCTCTTTTTTTTTTTTTTTTGACTTATCTACTTCTTTCCGTTAAATATAGCAGGATCAGTTTGACTGTTAAGGCTGAGCCGATTTTAAATTTTGATCGTTTTGATGTAGTTTGTCAAATCATCCAGAAACCGCCCATCAGTGCTCATTCCCATGCTGACCCACATGGGAAAGGTTACCGGATTTTTTTTTATGTCTTCTTTCAAGAACGACCGAAGACAAATGAAATTTCAAGGTAATTTTTATTTGTTGCTATTGGATCGTCAGTGAAATGGAGCATCTGTTCATATTTTATTGGCGATCCAGCTTTCTTCTGTTATCACTTCTGTTATCAATTTGCATATCACACACTTTGCAATCAGAGAGCTGGCTTCTATCTGTTTGCGTTCAAGCTTCTTGTGTGTCTGATGCTCGTGTTGCTGTTTACGCTGAGATCTTTACTGACACCAGATTTATTGTAGTGGGAAGGGTGGTGCAGAGCTCCAGCCTACTTTTTACAGCACTGTTTATTAACCGATATTTTGTTCCTGATGATTTCACATGTGTCTGTTTCACCAAATAAATTTCTCCCTGTGCTTAGAGCCCGTGTCTGGGTAACTGGTTCTGTCCACACTAGCACATTCCGTTCATTATCGAAACTTTGCAACGGACACGCTCGGTCTCTACAGTGGGATTGACAACTGTAGTTACCCCACAGGGCTGCTTGCTTCGAGGAAGTGGAAACACACAATGCCGGGCACACGGCAGATGCTTCCTATGGGAAATAGTAATTATTTTCTTCAAAGTTATTCAAAGGTGTTTCTCTTCTTCCAGATGAATCTTAGAAGCGGTTTGATAAAATTCCTAAATTAACCCATTGTAAACGGGTGGAATTTTCATGGGTATCACATTAAATATGTTAGTGTATATAAGGATAATTGATAACCGAGGTCCTTTTGGTATTGAGGCTTTTCAACCAAAAATAAACTATTTTATTTATTCAAGATTTATTGTACATACCTCAAAGTTGTGTTATAGTGTTCTCAAATAAAAGTTGACTTGGTGGTTTTATTGTGTTTTTTCCCCCATGTAATACTGTATATATAATATATGTCATAAGCATAATTACATAATATATTTACATGATATTATAAATGGATTTTCTTTATTATAGCTTGATCTGTTTCTATACATCACCAAATTTATTGCACTATTGCATGTGTCCTTGTTTTAAAACCCCCTACTAGGTCACTAGACCCATGTATATAAATACTCACGTGTGTACATATAACTATACACATATGTCTCTAGGTATACACATGACTCCCAACTGAGACTCTCTCTCATATTTGAAAAAACGCCCGATAATTTCCTGTTAACGATGCTGTTTTCTCTTCTGTCAACCCCCTTAGTACTGGTATCATGGAGAATCCACTGGCCCGCGCTTCTGGAAGGAAGAGAGCAGTCCCTGAAAAGGGAAGGGGGACCTGACCTGCTCCTGATTAGACAGAGTGCATGGCGCTCTCCCGAGCGTGCCCACGTTGTTCTCTGTAGAGCTAAGTTCCCCTCCCTCCCTGCTTGTGCTGCCCACCTCACCTCTTCCCGCCCTGCCCGCGTCTGGGATCCTTTGCTGGCACGATTTCAGAGGCACCAAGTGGTCCTGGAATAGGACAACCCAGGCCTGTCTTCTCACTGAGGAGCAAGGGGACAGGAATGAAGACGCTGTCTGTTTATAAGCCAATTACGCCCTAGCAGTTTCTGCCCAGAAAGAGCTATGTCTCAAAGATGGGGCTGTCCCCAGTTTCAGAGTGGACATTTCCTTGCAGACGTTGACATTTCAACTTCCTTTTGCTCACTTGAGACATTTTTGAGGTATAGGCATCTGTGGGTATGCAATGTACTGCTCTGTTTTAGTTAAGGTGTAAAATTACTTTTAGTAATAGAGCAAAAGCAATTTTTAATAATTCAAGGAGGGGCGCCTGGGTGGCTCAGTCGGTTGAACGTCCCACTTCGGCTCAGGTCATGATCTCGCTGTTCGTGGGTTTGATCCCCGCGTCAGGCTCTGTGCTGATGGCTCGGAGCCTGGAGTCTGCTTGGGATTCTGTGTCTCCCTCTCTCTCTGCCCCTCCCCCATTCATGCTCTGTCCCTCTCTCTCTCTCAAAAATAAATAGAGAATGGCTTTATTTATTTGCCCCATTTGCCTCTTATTTTAGGACCTTAGACTTGGTATTTTAACCCCTTATGCTTCACTTTACTTTTTGATTACTATGGCAAGTACGTCATTAAGTCTGCAGTAAGATTTCAGGAAACAACGTGTATACAACGTGTGTGGTTAATAAAGCGCTAGTGAGCCTTTGTTATTCCAATGAAATATGATGAACAAGTTTGAGGACGTGTAGGATGGTCTCCACCCTTGCTCTTGGATAGATGAATTGTGTGATGTTCACAATAACTTCTGTAAATATGACATCTTATAACCAGATGTTTTACGAAGATGAGAAAACCAAAATGTCAAGGTTGTTTCTCTAGGAAAAGAAAGAATTTCTACTAATTAAAGGGGAGCCGGTGGCTTGCCAATCTGCCAGTTGGAGACACGAGGCCACGTGGCCACCACACCATGGAAATGAGCTGACAGCCAGGTCCTTACTCTCTCTGAGAACATATACAGTATTTATTGTAACACAATTTGCATAAAATGTCATATTATCAAGGGTCTCTTTTTTTTTCTTTTTCAGTGTTACATTTCTCCAGCTCCTAGAATAGTACCAAACAAATAATTGGTGTTCGGTTAATATTTTCCCATGTAAAATTTGGGAACTCACGATATTAATAGCTGATTTTAAGCACTATGGAAACCCAAAGAGAAAGAGGGGGGTATTTTTGTTACTTCAAACTCCTTGCAGCAGATATATTTTGCTCTTTGGGGCAAAGGGAAGATTTCAGTGCCGTTTATTCTAAAATATCCTGGACCACTGTGTGCATAGCACACACCCGGACGCCCGAGCCACCCCTGTGCGATCTGGGGAACCAGGGACCACAAAGCTCATTCAGCCTGCCGAGCTGTGGGCACCAGCCGACGGTGGTGGGTGAACTTACCAGCTGGTCGGTAGGAGACATTCTCACGTCTTCACCCGCTTGACAAACCACGAGTCTGATGAAGATCTTATACCCAGAATATCCGGAATATATAGACACTCAAAACTTAAGGGGAAAAAAAAGGCAACTGAAAATTGGGCCACAGCTTTGCAGAGACCCTTCAGCAAAGAAAGAATTCAGATGGCAAATAACCACCTGAAAAGATGCTCACATTTTACCTTTAAGGAAACACAAATTAGAATCATACTACACACTTATTAGACTGGAAAATATTTTCTAAAAAATCTGACAACGCAAAGCATCATCAGTTCTTGCCGTTCCGACCGGTGGAGGGTCGTGAGTCTGGAAACACGCAGCCTCAATAATCAATGGGGATTGAGATTGTTCGGTGACCTTTACACACGTCTGTCACAACATGAGAAGCTGTCTCATAGTTGTACTAAATGTACAGGGAAATGAGAATAATAGCACAACTCATATTCATTTAATACTGTAATTTACAGTAAGAGTTAAGACGATTGGCTTCTTTGGTAAAAAGGTTCCCCAAGAGCGAAATGAACAGACTCATCACCACCTTGTCGTGTAACCTACGAGACCGAGGGGGCGTCTCTCTACGTGGAGCTCAGCTGACACGCTCGCCCCCCTGGGTCTGGATCAGCTTCTAACACCAACAGCAGGGTGGCGCGGCAGCTCCGAGTTCCCGCCAGCGTGGGGGGGGGGGTGGGTGGGGGTGGGGTGTCTGTGCCCGGGTCACTTGTCTGGGACGCCTTTCCGTGTGAGCACAACTGGCGATTCTGCGCCCCTGAGCTCTGCTGGGTGCTTGTTGACATTTCCCAAGTCAGCTGCTATTTTCTGCGACGTCGCTTACCTTTCATTGAAATTTCACTTCCAGCATTGTCACTCATTACTTTGTTGTCCATTTGTCTCCTTCAACTCTGCATTTTTGGCAAGTGTCGCGTGGGTTTAACGCTGGGATGCAAGCGGGCAACACAGGCGGACACTTGGCTGTTTGTGCGTGAACTGGAGGCAGACGCGGCACTATCAGCCCCCGGCCAAGTGTAAGGAGGTGGCGTGATGGGTCCTGGTCACAACGCATGTCGGCCATTTTCGTCGCGATCTGTGGACCTGATGACCCAGCAGCAGTGTCTCTACTTCCTGTGATCACTCACAATAGGCACACCCGGGTAACGGAAATCTGAACTGTGTTGTTGGGGGACCGATGCTACCTGCCTAAAATTAGTGCCTGTCAGAACCGCGCGCGGGCGAGCGGGTGGAGAATTCGGAACTCGCAGACATGGCCTGTGAGATGCACACGGGAGGCGGTTTCTTACAAAATTAAACATGTCCTTGCCACGTGACCCAGTGATACCCCCCTGTAGGCGTTTGCCTTAAATAAATGTCCACACAAAAACCCGCGTAGAAATGTTTATGGCAACTTTATTCCTAATTGTCAAAACGAATTGCCAAATCAGTTGGCCAAAACTGAAAAGAACCTAATTTCCTTAAGTGGGTGAAGATATACAATTCAACACTATCCAGGGGACACAGAGCTATCTATGTATAAAGTAAGATGGCTGCAGAAACCTTGTGCTGGATGAGAGAAGCCAACTCCTGTTTTTAAATTACTTAATTAGTTAATTTAATTTTAGAGAGAGGGTAGAGGAAGGGAGGAAGAGAATCCCAAGCAGGCTCTGTGCTCAACGCAGAGCCTGATGCGGGGCTCAAACTCATGAACCGTGAGATCATGACCTGAGCCAAAATCAAGAGTCAGATGCTCAACTGACTGAGCCACCCAGGAGCCCCTACATGATTCTTTTTTTACGACATTCTGGAAAAGGCAAAGCTTAGGGACACTGAGGACAAATCAGTGGGGGTCCGACTGCAAAGGGAAAACAGGGGGTTTATCTGGGCCGTAGGGCTATTCTGTGTCCTGATTTTGCACGAATCCATGCACGTCTCGAAGTAGCGTTAGATGTCTCGATTAGAAGCGAGTTTAGCCCATCATAATTTACTAATGTACCAATGTAAGCCCTGAAAGTGTGCCATCTGACATTAGGTTGTAACTCCATCCAGGTAGAGGACGAGAAAGGGGAAGTCTATGGGCCGAAGATCTGAATGACAGCTGAGGCCTACACTGGAGCCTCGACCAGCAAAACAGTGCTGTTCGGAGACATTCAAGTAGGTAAAAGGATCCGCTAAGAGAGGTCAAAGCACCTGTCTCTAGGCAGAGGGTAAGTTGGGGAGGGACACGGTCAGGATCCTGCTGCTTTTTAAAGCAGTCCTTCTAGAACTATCTTACAATTGTGTGCATGTTAATTAAGAAAAATGAAATTATTTTAAAGATTAAAAGAACCAAATAATAGGCATAGGACAAAAATAAATTAACTATTACACCCACACATGAACATTTGAGAAATGACTTATGGAATATGTCTGCTTTATGTCTTTTGATATTTTACATTAGTTTTTAAATAACTTGTATAATTCAATGTTTAAAAGTACACATATTAGGAGCGCCTGGGTGGCTCGATCGGTTAAGCGTCCGACTCTTGGTTTCAGCTCAGGTCATGACCTCGGGGTTCCTGGGATCGAGCCCCACATCGGGCTCTGTGCCGACAGCACAAAGCCTGATTGCAATTCTGTCTCTCCCTCTCCCTCCCTGCCCCTCCCCTGTGCTCGCTCTCTGTCTGTCTCTCTCTTTCTCAAAATAAAAACAGACTTAAAAAAAGAAGCCCAGGAAGTAAATAATAAACTGGTATATGAAAAGTTCTGTGAAGTCCAATCTTAATCCAACCACACTTTTTCTATAAAAATACATTAATTCAATTTAAAGAACGTACTTATTTTTCCATAAGTGCTTTATTTTCCGTCTCAAATTATTACCAGTCGACTGTAGTTTTGTAACATCACACTCTGGATGAGTGAAGCCATATAATTTTTTTTCAAATACGTCGTATGTGTTTGTGTATTAAAACGTCAAAAGCCTAAGAATTGCCTGTCTATAAACTAGATAAACAAAATTTCCACTTGGAAACCTGCCTGCTTGTTTGCAATTTGTTTATAACACACTCTGAGTCAACCTCAGCACTAAAAGATTTCAGAAGACACGTCTTCCACGGCCACGGTTCTAATGTGCGTTTATTTTGTACTCGCTGTCCACCGACATCAAAGGGCACATTACTTTTCCCTAAACTGTTCCGCTTCAACTTTGAAGACGCTTGGAGAAACCACAAAGAAAGAGTTCTGAGAGTCTGGATGTGGACCAGCAGTTTTAGAGGAAAGATGCTTTCCCCTAGAGAATCACCAAACTCTCTTTGTGACACCAGGCTCCCAGGATCGGAACGGCAGCTTTGGAGAACGCCCGGGTGCTGACCCCCCGCGTGCTGGATGCCTGGGCGCAGAGGGACACCGCGCCCACACTGGAAACCTGTCCGCTGGGAGAGCCGTCTCTCCAATGGAAGGACCCCGAGCGGATCGCACCCCGTGAACCCGGGAGCTCCCCGGCTGCAGGAAGAGCAGGGCTGACAACACGTGGCAACCCAAAAGCCGACTTATTTTTTGGTTCACCATGGACTAAATTCACCCAAGTAAAACGTTGAGGATAAAGGTAGTTAGGGACCTTGGTTTCTCGAGCAGATCTCAAAGGCTACGAGGATTCTCTAGTTATCAGCTTAGGAAGTTACTGCAGAAAGTCTCTAAAAGCTGGATGCTTCATACATAGTGTTGGGGTGAGCGCGCTCTCTCCACGGTGCAGACCTAAGTCCAGGGTGCAGTGGGAGGCGTGTGCAAGGCCTGAATTTCACCTGAGAGGTTCTGCACAAATCACCCCCGCGCCCTCAGGGGCTGGGAAGCCTGGGGAACAGGGGCCTCCCCGACCTCTCGCAGCACAGACAGCGTGCTGTTTGGACACTCGGGTAGGGTGTGGGTTTGTCTCTCCCAGCTGTGGCAACGCTAGTCCCCATGACCCCGGGAGGCTGGAAGCGAGCCCTCCCCGGCCCAGGGCAGGATGACATCGTTTGTGTCTCACCGGCAGGACCAGGCCTGTGTCCTCGCCGAGCAGAGGACAGAAGATTCAGGTGAAAACTTCTGTGAGGGACGGACAGAAAGCAGCGTTCGTGGGTTCCCGGCCGTGGATCAGACACCCTGCCTGCCACCCTTGACGCCGGACTGGTTATTTCTATTTCGGCAAAGTTGACCGAGCTTTTCAGTTGTTCGGAAACGGGGCCTGGGTGGCACTCACATTTCCTCGCAGGGGGTCGTTTGTTGGGGGTAACACACCTCGATACGGCCGGCCTCTGTCCCGGGGTCTCGGGCGCTGCCGTGTGAGGTGTGGTGCGGCTGCTGGTGAGAAAGACCCGGCTTCCACCCCACCCCCCACACTTGGCTGCAACGTCTCTGCTCATCTGAAGTCTGTGCGACGTTCAGCTTCAAGAAAGGGCTTGGAGGCCAAGACCTCGGGGAAGGGGGGGGCAGGGGACAAGGGTGGGCTTCCCCGGGCACGCAAGTAATGGCTGATCCACACTAGCCCTCTCGAAGCCAAGTCCTGGGGCGGTTCAGGGATCCTGCTGTCTTGCTCCCACACGGAGCGCCTTCTGTTCCTGGATGTGGGTCCCCTGGCCTTCACGCCCTCTTCCGTCTCCTCCCAAACCCACGAGAAGTTAGAGAACTCAGGTGACGTCCTGGTCCACAGTACAGCACGGGCCACGGTGACCTAGTCCAGTTTGCACGGGGCCGGGACCCCCTCTGCCGAGCGCCTGCCTGGTGGCCTCCCGGCCCGTGGAAGAGCCTCAGTGCTGGGAATTTGTGTTTCTGGGGAACACCCCACGCTGCACAAACCATGCTGGTGGTTCTGAACGCTATTGACACAAGAGGACAGAAAAGAAAGTGTGTGCTGCGGAGAAAATGTAGCCTGGATCCGCAGGTGAGGCTGGGGACAAGGACGGCACGTGGACCTGTGGGTCCTACACTCTTCCATGGGTTTCCGTGGGCTGTGAGTGGTCATGCCACCGGATCACATGAGCTGGAAGGCACAGCGGAGCCCGGTCTGTTACGGTGAATGTGGTTCTGGAGGCGAGCCCTGACGGGAGAGTCGATTTGTGCCTCTGTCTATGAGGAAGCCCCGACCAGGCCCTGGGACCTGCTGTAGAGATGCTGGGCCTGGGCTATGTTGGGCACTGGAGCCCAGGGTCCCATCATAAGCTGGGTGTTGTCAGATGCAGCAACACAAAGAGACATCACAACAACCCTACAGCTGTTGGAAGTGGTGCGTTTGGGCTGGGCCCCCATCAGATGGAATAATAAGAAATGCAGGGCTCTGGGCAAGGGCAGGCTGGCAGGTGTGAGAGGGTGGGCAGAGTATGTGCAGACCATGGGGTCTACCCAGGGTCAGCCAGCTGATGGTGCCACAGAGGAGACCGCAGCCACCAGGCAGACAACACGACCAGGTCTCTGGATCAGGGCCCTCGGGTGGAGGTGTGGCACGGGGAAGGAGTGTGGCTTCCTCCTCGGTCTCCTGCCTGGTGTCGGGCCAATGGACAGCTGCGTGGACTGGTGCCGGCCCCTCGTTGTGGCCCAGCCCACGGGGACCACAGTCATTTGGCACGGGTTGATGACATCGCACCCTTCCCACTCTGGAGAGAGGACAAAGTCGTCCCTGGTGGAATCGATCCGTACTTTTCAGTGGGTTTCCCTGCCCTCTGTGGATACCAGCAACCATATGTGAGGAGGCACAGGGCAGACCAGTGGGCTGGAGGCCCAGGAAGGTGGAGGCCCTATAGATGAAGCTGGAAGGCTGTCTGGGGGCAAAATCTCCCGTTCTTGAGCAAAATCTGTCTTCGTGGTTAAAGCCTTCAACTGATTGGAGGAGGCCCATCACATTATGGAGAATAATCAGCTTTATTCAAACTTTGCTGCTTTAAATGTTAATCACGCCTAAAAAATTATCTTCGTGGAAACATCTAGACAGGTGTTTAAATAAACTTCTGGGGACCATCGCTAAGTCGACACATAAGTCACCACCGCCTACGCTTCATCTCATTTTCTTTGGCCAGCGCATCCTTCAACCTGGCTCAACTCTATCTGCCGTCCGTTCTCCAACCTGAAATCAGAAGGTCTGAGTATCCATTGACCTTTCCTGCACTATGTCTAGAAGTCGTTCCTTTTTAAGACACACCGAACCCTTTGGCCTGACACACGCAGCCCTCATGATCCGCACACTAGTCTTCGTCTTCCCGTGCTAAGCACACGCGGCTGCCTCCGGCCACGCTCAGGCCGAGGCCCCACCACTGGCCTCTCCTTCAACTGGGGCTTCCAGGATGCACTGCACGGTGTGGCCCCCTTTCCTTTGTCTGCTTTAGCAGGTTCAGTCCCAGCCTCCCCGGGAACACACGTTTCTGCCCGTGTGGGCATCACGCACGTGCACGGCCGTGTTCCTGGCGGGCTCTGGCATCTCCTCCGGAATCCAGAGCGGCCCCACGTCCTGCCGGGGCCCTTCCTTGTTCTGCAGGTGCAGAGTGCCCCGAAACCTGTTCCCGTCCAACACACCTCACATCACACGCAGCTTTCTCCCCGTTTGCTTCTGCACCCGCTCGCACAGGCCCATTTGCCATTTAATCACCCGTCTCACCGGCACCCGCACGAAGCCCAGCACGTGGCGGACAGTCAGTGAATGTGTGCTGAGTAACGAGCGGACGAATCATGCAGAGGTGTCTTGAAATCGTCACGAGGGAATCTAGTGTTCTTGGGCCGGCACATTCCAAGGAGGCTTCCATTAAATCCCTATCAGTATGAGTAGCAACCAAACTTAATGCCAGCAAATCAAATGGCTTTGAGGGTGGCTTTCAGATCTTTGATTTTGGGGGAAACGTAATAGCCTGGACGTGTCCAGCTAAAATGTAAGTTTAATGGAGGATTCGTTTCCTGGAGCCCCCGTAACAAAGCACCCCAAACGGGGTGGCTTGCGACACCGGGAACTGACTCTCTCAGGGTCCTGGGTTGGAAGCCTGAATCGGCGAGTGGTGGGGCCGTGCTCCCTCCAAAGGCTGTGGTGGAGACCCGGCTTCCTGCCCCTCCCAGCTTCCGGTGAGGGCGCCGTTCCAAGGCGTCCCCTGGGTTGTAGACAGCACACTGCCGTCTCCGTGTCTCTGCTTTCGTGGCCTCTCCTCACCTCATCTGCTTCTCTGTGCCCCAATCTCCTGTCCTTCCTGCCTTGAGGACACCAGTCGCTGGATCATGGCCCAGCCTCCTCCGGGTGACCTCACCCCAATGCGATGGCATCTGCAAACGCCCTGTTTCCAAAGAACGCATTCACAGGCATCAGGGGTCAGGACTCCAACACATCCTTTTGGGGGACACAGTTCACCCCACAACAGACATTATTCTCCTCATTCTCAGCTGTCCTTGAGCACGGGGGGGCGTGCAGGAGCCCCGTGGAAGGCTCCTGCCATCACCGCCCCCCTGCCCCCACCCCTCCCCTATCAAAGGGCACCCTGAATTATTTTATCAATATTTGCAGCACCATATTTCTCTCCGTGAAAAAGGTTAACATCTTTCAGTAGCCATTTAAGTTCAGCCTGCGTTTCGAGAATGCACTTCATGGCGGTGAAGCACCCGACAGATTTCCTGCAACATTAGCTGCATTTAAAAGTATAATCTTATGCAGCCTCTCGCTCAACACATTTCAGAATAATGGGGCAACGCGTCTATTTGCAACGGAGAAAATAACACGCGGTATTTAACACTCTTTCTGATGCTTATAATTACTGGAGGTGCCCACCCCAGGCAGCCTCGGGCCCCGGGCCGCTCTCCTGGAGCAGAGAGGGGCGCCCCAGCCCAGGGGCCCACGGCCACGCCGCACGCTCCCAAAAGCCGAGGTTCGCCTAGTAAGTGGGTGCAAGACGCAGGGCTGCTTTTAACCGTGATCCCCGTGCGCAGGAGGAAAAGGCCCAGCCCTGGCAGCTAGCTCTCAAAGAAGCATCATCAGTGGGCATCCTTACAAGGCTTCTCTCTGTGCAGCGGACCAGCACTGACTGCTGGGCCTCGCGACCTGCGTCTGGGGCTTTCCGTCTAGCGCAGACGAAAATACAGAATTCCGGGCCACTCCTCCGACGCATCACAGTCATTTTCGGCACGTTCGCTGTTTGTCTCTCCACTTTTCTCACAAGACCGAGCGTCATTACAGCGGGTTTCAAGTGCTCGTGAGTGCTTGCCACCCACCCGTGTTTTTCTTTAATATTTCATCATTAAATAGCAAAATAACCTGATATGATACTAATTTAGTGCCAATTACACTGCATTGATCAAAGTGACCTTTTCATACTGGAGCACAAAAATCAATCCCGCTGCATGGCAAATGTCAGGGGAGGAGAACAACATATAATCTGTGACAATCAAAACATTACTTACAAATGAAATCACCAATGACCCACACGCCAAGGCAATTTCTGCATGACGGGCACTGTTTGTGTTTGTAGCTCTCGGTGGGGATTTTTTTGTTCCCGACTGTCTGCCCCCAGACGCAGGGGTGGTCGTTCTCCGTTCCAGCGGCACAGGATACGAGTGGTCCAGTCCTGGGGGTCGGTTCAAAGCAGAACCCCAGAAAGCACTCGAGGTTTCTGACTTGTTCCCGAAGCGCAAAGGGAGGCCCCTCGCCGATGGCTCCCTAGACCCCAGCCCTGCGCGGACAGGCCCTCGACAGCGAAGCGTCTCCTGTGGGGGGACGGGTGCCCGGGGAGACAGAATCATTCCACAGTTTGCAGGGCGAAACCCCAGAATTTCCCTAGAACTGGGGTACGGACATCCAGTTTGAGCCGATCGACACATCCCACCACGTAAGACCCCAGTGGGCACAGCTCCACTGTCTTTGTTTCCCGGGAAGTGACACACGGGTCCCCGCAGGGGATGCCAGCATCCAGGGCGCACCCTCTCTGCATCGGGTGGTTGTGAGCAGCGGCGAGGGCTACGGGCGCCGTCTCCGGGGGCCTCGTGTCGGCGTTCCCACCTCCACGGCTGTTTGTACGATTCTGGGAGGGTCTCTTAATGCCAGCGGCTCCTATTTCCTCACCCGTGAATTGAGAAAGTCGAGGCCGTGTCACAGAGCTGGCGTGGGACCGCCACACTCACTACCCACAGAGCACGTAAAGCAGCACTGGCACGTGGAAAGACCCTCACGGATGCCGACTATTATTACAGCAAATACGCACGGAGTCGGACGGGTGTCCTTGCATTGAGAAACAAGGAATCACCAAATGTATACACCTCACTTTAAAAGGCCTCCTGGGGCGCCTGGGTGGCGCAGTCGGTTAAGCGTCCGACTTCAGCCAGGTCACGATCTCGCGGTCCGTGAGTTCGAGCCCCGCGTCAGGCTCTGGGCTGATGGCTCAGAGCCTGGAGCCTGTTTCCGATTCTGTGTCTCCCTCTCTCTCTGCCCCTCCCCCGTTCATGCTCTGTCTCTCTCTGTCCCAAAAATAAATAAATGTTGAAAAAATAAAAATAAAAAAATAAAAGGCCTCCCTGGGCTTAAGCGTACGCGCCTTAAAATACCGGGCCAGGTTTAGTGCACGTACCGTAACACGTCTTTGATCATCGACTGCAGCGTTGAAAGTTGTTTTATAAACGTGTCAGACATTTCTGCGCAGCCAGAGACACCTCTTTGCTTTTCCCCAACTGTCCCCAAATCACAAACATGGTCAAAATATCCAGAATATACGCACTACGCCACACAGCCTGAATCGACACACGGCCTTCCTGATGTCTGAAGGCCACGGTGAGCACTAAGTTTCCAACAAGATAAAATGGGGCTGTGCCCCCCCCCCCCACCCCCGTCCCCCAGATCAGGGCCCTGGGAAGTGAGAGTGACTGCCAAAGGGGAGAGAGAATCCCGGGATGCCGTTGGCCAGAGAAGGAGGTTCAAGTAAACGCGGGGTTAAGCAAATGTCCTGGGGTCCGGTGCAGGTGAGTGGGCACCATATCCAGCTAACCCAAATATTTAATGTGGGAGCAAGGTGGGCTCATCTAACTCTGCGGTACGTCCAGGAGTTCTGGCCGGAAGAAGAAGTGACCCAGGGATGTCTCTTCCACGCTCGGTGGGCGTCGTCCTCAGCATCGCCCAGTCCCGCCGAGGCCGGAGTCTGCGCCTGGGCCTGCCCCTCCCACCAGCGCCTTGGTCCCGTCCTGGGGCCACCGTTGCATTTCCGTCCTGAACTGATGGAGCCAGTCCTGGTCCACAGCCCGGGAGGGGGAACATCCTGGAGGCCTGTGGCTGCGGCGTCTGGGGCGCGGGAGCGCCAGCGACAGAGCTGGTGACCTGGCGAACTGGTTACCGGCCAGATCTGATCCATTTCACGCGGATGCGGAATCGGTTTCCGGTTTAATGTGAAAGAGCCGTGTGGGCGGATTGTTGAGGTGACTCCCTTTTCTTTTTTTTTTTTTAACTTGTTTTCCGATGCAATTTGCAGCTTAACAGCCGCACTATAAATGACATGATTAAGTTTTATATATTTCTATATATTTGATGTATTTACCCAAATGCAGCTGTTGCTTCCTATACGGTTCAGATGTTTAGAGCGGAATCAATTGTTTGTGGTAATCACACTTCCCAAGCTTGCTGTTTTCTTTGTTTCTGCTTGGCTTTTTTAAAAAATAAATGCTCTGTTACAAACCTGAAACACCTCCAAAACACACTGAAGGTTTATATGGGTGCTTCCACAAAACGGGTTTTTACTCGCACAGAAAATATAAGTACCAAAAAAAAAAAAAATCGCCTCCGGGAAGTGACGTTTTCCAAAATGTAGTGCTTTCGAGTTGCAGTTACACCTGGCATCTGGTCCTCCGGGACGCGTCCGGCCACTCGTGGCGCCTGGGGCTTGGGGACAACTTGGGGGAGGGAGAGGCCTGTTCGCAGGACGCCAAGGCCCTGTACCCGGCGTCTGAGAAATTCACTGGCTCTTCCACGTTGTGTCCTGCTATCACTAGAGAAATCATCCTAGTTAAAAATATTCCTGTTATCATTGTATGTATATACACAAAGACTTGTCGTCTACTTAATATTCCTGAAGATATGATTATAATTAACCTTGTAACAAATCATGCAGAGGGAAAGAAAAACCTTTAATTATCCAAATGATTAATCTCTCCAAGCCAACCATTTGGACATTGAGATTCTGACTTTGTCAAAGAAGTGTCTGAATTTTTTACTTTTATTTTGGCGTGTGCGACAGGCATCAACCTTCTTCACGGGACTGGTTATATTTAGAGTGGTCAACGTCGTGTTTTCTTGCACTCACTGACCTTCCAGTGTGAGCAGTCACGTTTGCAATTTTAAGGAGGGGGCCAGGAGCAAACATAATGAATTGCTCGGGTAAGAAATATTACGGGATGGAGGTATTGCACGTTTATAAAGATATTTCTCATTTTTTTTTAAAGTAATGCATGTAGAGGTAATTTGAGAAGAAATGAGGTAGGATTAAGGGAAAAAAATAATTGGGAAAAAGCAATAACTGATATTACAAGTACATTGAAATCTTTGCAGACCTGAGCGATTCATTACCGTTCCTATTTTTAAAATTCCAAGTTTCTCTACACATAATTACAAAGTGTCTCAATATGTGTTCTTTTGAAATGAAATACCACCCAGCCTAGTTCCACAATGTTTTCTTCACTGGAGATGTTTGATTTTCTTTTTCTTTTTTTAAGCATGACAGATTAGTCCATTCTACTAAACCACCCAATAAGAAGCTCGTGTCTTTTTTTATTATATTATCGTTCCGTTCCATCGGATGCATTTCATAAGCTGTTTTGAAACACAGATTATTTATCTGTGTTTGCCTAATGGCATTTAGCAGTACCATTCTTCTCTAAAGTTAGTTGATGGTGTCCTACTTTAAATGCATTAACTTCATGTCAATAAAATACTGAGTGGGAAATCATTGTCTCAGATCATACTTATTCTGTGTACGTATGTTCTTTCCTAGATGCTCAGAAAACCTTCCTAAATTTAATTCCCACACACTATGTCAAACTCATCATTGGACAAGTAATAAATCATGCCTTATTAAAGAAACCAAATTTTCTGGACCTTAAGATTGGAAAATTATTAACTTAATTCTTTACAAATTGCACAGAAGATAATATCTGATAATCCATTAAGCACAACTTAATCAATGTCTTCCATCATAATGCAAAATGTACTGATAAGAACTCAAGCTCTGTTGATTAAAAGGGTATAATGTAATAGTGTCTATAAAATTCAGATTGCTAGAAATGAATATCTCGCTAATGGAACAAGCCAGTAAATTCGATTATCCTTCCCCACTTTTAAGCGTATTTATGCTATGACAGAACAAGATGTAGTCAAACGTCTAACCTAAGAAAACAGAATCAGTATCAGGTTCACAACAGTATTTAAGTAGAATGATTTTATATACTCCTGATCCTGGGAAAATGTTTGGTTTACAGTGACAGAGTGCCCAGCCCGAACTTGGTGTTTCTTTAGACCACCTTTGAAATGAGTTCAGCGTGGGTGTAAACCTACCTTCATAACCCAGGAGCTTCCCCATGGCCTAAAACAGACGGAAGAATGTGGTACCAGCAATGTTTCCTGACCCTGTGTTTGTTGGACCGGCCCAAACTGTTTTAAAATGATCTGTTACAGCATGCAATTTTATTTCAAATTAAGAGAGGGGTTTTTTTTTTTGTTTTTTGTTTTCACACTACAATATTTGTGGGTGTTTTGTTTTTGTAGGCGAGGTGGTAAGATACGTTACTTGATTTTAAAACACTAAACACTATGTCCTGATTTCTGTGATGTGCATTTCTCCGCGTATCCCAAGTAATTTGTCAGTTTGCCATTAGCCAGCTGAACTCAGAATATGTGTGCGTGTATACGTGCGTGACTACACAGAGGGCACATCTCTATGAAACTGTGCGGTTTATATAGAGCATAGTGACTTTCGAATTATTTACACTGACCCCGAGGGTTCAGAAGTTGGTTTTCAGAGGAAACAGCCATCTTTCTACTCAAACCTGCCAAAAGGCAGCGTGTGGGTCTGACCGCGTTCCTACGTACACATAATTGCTATTTAAAGTGGAGATGTGTTTGCCAGGCTAATTCTTTCCCCTCCGTTAAGTCAAGCTTTCTGTATTTACAGAAATACAAATATTTTGCAGTTATATCAATGATCATGATTCTGCAAATGCAGTTTTCTTTTGAATAATAAAGCACCAGCACGTTAAAAAACCGTATACGTCCATAACATTTAAGGCTTTTACATAGTAGGGCACTGCAATCCGGTGACTTAGTGTCTGGCAAGGGACCGGAGGCTTCTCCTGCGCCGTGGTAAACGTGGTAAGTGTTAATAATGTGAAATGAACCAATTTGCCCTCTTGAGAAGAACGGATGGTATCTAAATAGTCTTCCTTTTCAGTTATAAAAAGGTCTTCCAATCTGAACAGACAAAGCTATTCCAGTATTTCTATTTGTTTAAGAAAATAGGTCTAAATTGATGAAACTAATCATTTTATACTAAGTGCTCTTTTTAAAGACAATTGCTGATTGCCTGCCCCTTTTGTAGCTGTAGCTGAGCCCGAGATGGTACAAAATCACCATCTTGCCAGTTGTCACAACTATTTGCTCATTCTTTAATTAAACATAATATAGAAAACAGTATAATTCACATCTAATTAGAAATCAACTTCTGTAGACGGTGAACTCTTTCCAGAACTGGCGTTAAGATCATGTCTAACGATTACAGAGTTGTTGATCTTCTTTGCCGGCCTCGATTTCATGTCTGAAATCCCTGCACCCACTTCTTGATTTTTTAAGAAGAGATTCCTTGGTGCTGCCTCCTTCCTTTCCAAGAGGCAATGACGGTCATGTTAGTGGAGGGAAATCGCTATATCCAGGCTGATTTCATTAACATGTGCCTCATCAGGATCCTGAGTCTCCCTTTGTGCTAGAACGAAAGCAAGTTTTTTCCACTCAGTGAAACAGATAACGAACCCCAAAATGCGCTGAATCACAATGACTTAGCACTTTTCACCTTCGCCCAATCACCAAGAAGGTTTCAAGTGATTTGCGAGTCTATTAACTCGATGTTAATTTGCCAAGTCATTCTACACGGTAAATCTCCTGCAGCCCAAGCTTTTGGAAAACCGTTTTGGAGCGATATATTCCTCCTGCCTGTTTCACAGTCTTGTGAGGGAGGCGATGGTCCCCGCCCTCGAGATGCGGAACGTGGGAGCAAAGGAAGAGCGATTTTCTGATGCCAGCCGGGGAGCACAGAAGCCTCACAGCTTCACTTACTCAGCCAGCATTCACTGGGCGCCTACTAAATGCAGACGCTCTAGATTCCGGGGCCTGAAAGCCCGACGGTGGTCTCATGGGAGTTCCACTTCGACGAAGACGGACAAAGAGACGGACGGCCAGGCCACCGCCTGTAAGGCGTGCCGTGGACACGTGCCATTGGAGCGCAGAGGGGTTAGGGACCCCGGGATGGGGGCTGGGCGCAAGGGAAGGCCTTTTGGGAGGATGCTCAGCTTAATTTGAGATTTGTAGGGCCCGCAGGAGGAGAGCTGGCGTTCGGAGGGAGGTGGGAGGGGAAGGAGGAAGCCCGGTGGTGAGGGGCAGGGTGGGACAGAGTCTGCACAGCCATGCTGGGGACTGTGCTTCCTGAGTAATTACCATTTAATGGCGGGTTTGTCCCTGCCATCTTGTTATTCACGCATCGCCCCTGGATATCTGGCAACGGTGGGGAAGAATGCATTAAGCGGAGCAAAATACAGATTATGAAACAAAGCGGCGGGGACGTTTGCTCAGGGGTGCTTTCTGCAGCAAAAAAGCAGCTTGGTCTCCATTGAGGGGATTCGGCCCCCAGCCCCACAAGCGGAGAGGCCGCGTTGAGGGTCTGCCGGACTCCTGGGACTGGTTGGGCTGCGACCTGTGGGAACGGAGCCCTCGCCGTCCCCGTCGTCCTGCCCGGGGGCCTGCTCTCTTCATGCCTCCCTCTTCCTACGCGACACCTTGTTTTCTTTCAGATCTGTGGTGCTGGTTGCTGCAAATGCAAAATCCTGGTTTGTGAGCCCCGACCTCCGAAGAAGAAAGGAGCTATCTGAACCCAAATGCTTCAGTAAGTGCTTTCCAGCTTTCCACCAGTTCAAAGGTGAGGCTTTGGGGAGCACCAGGGGGGAGCAGAGCGGCCACACGGTCTGGGCCAGCATCTCGTGAACAAGGGAGACGTGGGGAGAGGGGCCCTCATCCGCGTTGCCCCACAGGGGCCGGTAAGGCTTCCAGCGAGGGCGGACGGGAGGACGGGGCGCCCGGGCCTGGGGCTTCCTGCGGCCCGGGGCGGGGGGGGGGGGGGGGGGGGGAAGCAGGATCCTGTGTCCCGGGACAGCCACAGGTGTGCTAAGGGGGAGGCCAGCTCCCAGTGGAAGAACGACCGACGGGGGTGGGGCGGCGCGGCCGCTCATTCGCACAGATCCTCCCGCGTCCAGGGCTCGGAGGGGACCGTCTGGCCCCTTCTCGGAGGACACGAATGGAAGCCCGCTCGCCCATAGGCACACTCACTTGCAGTTGGTGAGACGGACCCGCTCAGGTGGAGAGCCACTCAGAGGTGCGTTCAGGACCAGCCCAAGCGTCAACGCATTCCGCAAGAGGGCGGTCCGGACTGCGGGTGCCACGTCATCTCTGGCTTGGGTCACGGACCCAAAACAAGCCCACGTTGCCGTGGCCCCGTGCTCCTGAGGTACTTCTGGGGGGACACCGGCTTGGAGAACGTTGTTTTGATGACTTCGATGAAGGTGGTGGAACTAATTCCCACTCGAATGGGTGGTTGTTTATTTCTGCTTCGCGTGAATCAGAGGTAATTGTTTTGAATAGCCTTTCATGGTGGCTCCGTGTACTGGGGCCATCTGGTGCCGATGTCCCGCTTCTCCACTTGTGGCTTTTAAGACACGCTTCCCTCTCCCACCGTGAGGCTGCTCTTCTGATTCAGCCATCGGTGATTAACGGAGCTCACGTCCGAAGACCCCATTCAGAGGCGAGCTGACGCGGACAGCTTTGGTCTCCAAATTAGGAAATACTAATTCCCACCGTCAGCCAAGCGTTTGGTGAAGGAAAACGACAACGGCAAGGGCAACACTTTCTTGACAAACGCACAAGTGACCATGTGACACAGGAGCCGAACCGGTCAGGAGTAGGTCGAGGAGGCTGGGGGCTGGCACAGGCCGTGTTTGAAGGTCAGTCTTCAAGGGATGGTAGCGTGTATAAAATTCTTCCTAGTCTTCCTGATTGCATCAATATTTTGTTTCTGAAGGGAATAAAGACACTGAGTCTTAAAATATAAACTCACTGGAAATGCCTTTGTGTCGACGGCGACCTCTTATAGTAGACTCTGTCCCCTGAAATAATGGCCGTTGCTTCCTGCTGGGCGTGTGTCCTGGGAGGAGGGCGCAGCATCCGAGAAGCACTGGGGTTTCGAGGTGCTGGGGGGCTGGGTGTGAGGCGTCGCAGGTTTGCAGATTCAGCAGCGGGACCTTCGTGAGGAAGAGTGTGGAACAGGCCCCAGCAAAGGACGGCTGAGTCCCCCACTCACCGGCACAGCCAGATGGGCCAGCATTGCTGGCAGCCCGGATCTGGGAACGTCGATGGACCGGAAGCAGCTGGACAGAGGCCCCCGTCCAGCCCGCACCATCCCACCCACCAGGGCGCTCTCCCCTCACTGTCCCCCTGGCCTTGGTGCTGGGTCCCGTGGTCGGGGCTCTGTCCTGGAGACGACCCCAGAGCTCACCACCTTGAGGCTCCCTGACCCCCTCCTCTGGGCTCAGTGGGGACTTCGTCACACAGGGGATCTGGTACCGACCGGTCCAGCCGCCGGCCCCCTCCCTCCTCGCCCCCAGCCCCAGCCTCAGCAGCTCTCCAAAGTCCCTCGTCCACAGAAGCCTGTTAGGAAAGTCAGGACCCCCCCCCCCCCTTACTGCTGTTACACTTGGCAGATTCTGAGGGTTCTGTGTGCTCTGTGGCCGGAGAGGGACAGAGAGCACGTACCTGTTTCTATGAGAAACCCAGTGTCACACCCAGAAAGCACCCGTGCCCTTCACCAGGGGGCAGCGTGCGGTCCGGTGGGCGGGCGCGGCCTTGGGAGGCAGATAGGGCAGCCGGGGCGGTGGGTGCGTGTGGCACACAGGCTGGACCCCCACGGCCAGCCACCTGCGGGGGACGGGCGGGCGTGTTTCCTCTGCACCCGGGGGCAGGGGGGCCCCCGGTCACCGCAGCCACGTGGACGGTCGGCGCCGAAGGCGGCTCCCCCTGCGGGGAGCTTCTCTGACCCCTCACCCTCGTCCACACCGGGAGGCTGAGCTGCTGGCAACCCTCATCGCGGACGTCTTCCTCCCTCGCTGTCCCAGCCCCTCCCCTGACCTCACTGCAGGTCCCCCCCACTCCGGGGGAAAGTCTGCGGGTTCTCCTCCTGGGGAGTCAGTGGTTTCAGTTTTCACTCTCCCGTTGAGACCATTGTGTCAGACCTGTGCGCAGTCGGCTCGCGATGCTCTAACAGAGCATAAACCCTGGGCAGCCGGATCGACTCCCCACGGCGGCGCAGCTGAAGCCCAGGACGACCGCAGATTCGGTGCCAGTGAGAACGCGCTTCCTCACCCCCCTCTGTGTCTCCGCCCTCCGGAGGCCGCGAACCTGCCCCTCCAAGTACCAGCAGGCTGGGGGCCGGGGCTGCCGCTCGGGAGGCTGGGGGAGACCCGCCGCAGCCGGGTGACTGGGAGCGGGGTGCGCCTTAGCTCTGCCCCTGCCCAAGACGCCTCCCCCCCTGACGGGTGGCCCTTCTTCACTGTCTAGTTCGGGGGCTTCCTTCCCTTGGAAGGACTCTGCACGAGCCCCTCGTGAAGGAACACCTGCTCTCGCGTTTACAGAAGGCTATCTGATCCCTTGCGTGAGGTCCCTCTCCTTCCCGCAGACCGCAAGCCCCCGGAAGGCAGGTGGGTCTTGTCGTGGACCCATCGGGTAGTTGACCCGAGCGCTAGCTCGTGGAGGTTGTGCAGGGAGCGCCTGCTGGATGAGGGGGCGGTGTGGACGCGGTTGGGGCGCCACAAGGAAGAAAGCGCGGGCTAGAGTAACGGCAGCTCCTTGGGAGAGTCGCGTCACCCAGCGTGAAGTGAGGAAGCTCCCAGAAGTTAGGTCCCCGCCCCCAGGTGTGCTCGCTTTTAAAGAAGCGATACAGAGCAAGTTCAGGTGACACTGACGTCACATTGTGCAGCTTCGCTGAAGCCTGGCTTTCCCTATTTTGGGGTGAAACATGGCCTTTCAGGCCACAGCCCACAGATATTGTGTAGGGAGAAATGTGACCTTGTCCCAAAAGAAGTCTGGCCTTTGTCTCAGCTCCTGGGAGGTAACCTTCATTTGCCTGGGAGCCTGGGGACAGGTGGTTATCAACTGACTGGAGACTGAGATTCGCCACCTGAAAACCAATCAATAATCAATCCCATCTATACAATGGAGCCCCGGTGAAATTTCTGAACACGGGGGCTCGGGCCGGCCTCCTGCGTGGTGATGCTCCACACCCTAAAGTTGGGGAAGGACAACGGGGTCTCCGTGCCTGAGGGTCCCCTAGAGTTTGTCCTGTTAGATGTTTATTCACTCATTTCTCTTCATCAAAATCCAAAGAGATGATCAAAGATAAGGGACAGACAAGATCACTGGAGACAATTCTGCTGTGTGCAGTCAGAGGGTCTCATTCAAGGTCAGCTTTCTTGAGCTTTGACCAGTTACCTAGAAAAGTCATCAGAGGCATGGCGTCACGTGGGGTAGGGTCCTCAGATAGTCACCGTGGTTTTCAGACAATTTTCCGCGGAGATGCTACTAGGGGCATAAATTAGCATGTGTGTGTGTGTGTGCGTGCGTGTGTGTGTGTGTGAGACAGACAGCAGGGAGTGGGATGCCCTTCCGAGCTTAGAAAACACTTGTTTTGAGATGAATCTTTTTCAGATCGTATCTCCACAATCTCCCAAGAAGGGAATTTGTTGAGGTCGAATGAGGCCTTTCCACTTTTATATTAAACACACACACACACACACACACACACACACTAATTTTATACAAGTTTGCAGACACCTGAAACATCGCTCGGAGCGTTTGAGCTACAGCCCAGAAGACCAATGAAGCAATCTACCTGTGAGGAACTCAGTATTTGGAGGATGTTTGGACTTCTGATGCACAAACGTGCTGAAGGCCAGTTCGTGGAAGAGCGTGCGTCCCCGACCATACGGTGGTTTTGTGTGACCCGGCTGGGCAGGTATAGGGTGTCACACGTAGGGCGAGCACGCACAGGGACTTTGCTTGGCAGGGATGCCATGGGAGACGTCTGTGAGTATTTTGACTGAGGCGGAAACTGAGGCTCCAGAGGAATTAACGGCACACCCCCAACAGCAAATAAGATGGCACGTGACCCTCATGTCTGAAGAGCCTTTTCCTTTCGGCTCCGTTCTATGCTTCTATGTGCATGAGAGCCTTTTGATGCTGAATAGCAGCTGTCATTTACTTAGAACATCCGACGTGCTGGACGCCGTGGTTAAGTGTGTGAATCGTATTCTACCTTCACAGAAACCGTTAGACGCACGTGTCCATTAATCCAATTTGATGGGTAAGGAAATTGAATGAAAAAGGTTAACCCGCTCGCGTTGATGTTAGAAGTCAGTTGAGAGGGGACAGTTCAAACCAGTTCGATCGGTTTGACGCCAGACCCCCTGGCGTGTGTGCGGACCCCGCTGTCTTCCGGGGCCCCCTAGGAAGCGGTCCGCGGCCTGAGACAGCAACGGGGACACGGCGAGGCGCTGGCATCTGGCCCCTGTCTTCCCGAGGATCCGGAGCCCCACACGTTCAGCCGAGTGTGCCTGTGGCCGCCGAGCTGACTGCCCTCCCGCCATTAAACCGCGGTCAGGGCCAGCGCCCTCCGACTGTGGTTATCTGAGGGGACGGCCCCCTTCCGGGGCCTTCACCCGCGACCCTCCCTGACACGGGGCCCCGAGCCGGACCTCGGGCCTGGCACTGGAGACATGCTTTATTGCCTCGTTTGTTTCTAATCTAGACAGAGGCCCTGCCTGGCCTTCAGTGGCGGTTTTGTCCAGTCGGGCATTTCTGTTTTCACTGCAGCTGCTTATTTTTACGGCTTTATCTTTGCCTTTTATTGAGTAATTTTTTTCCAGCTTATTTTACCTTGTTTGCTTGTTGCTCTCTTATCTATAACTTTTCCACGGGAAATAAGAAGTGACAGTTCAAGATTCGAAGGCTGACCCCGGGCGACACAGGGAAGGCTCCCGGCCGGTCTCAATTGTTGCGTCTGCTCAGCAAGAGCGGGACACGAAGCGGGTGCCTCATGGCCCCCCGGGGAGGCAGCCCGCTAAAGCATTTCCAGAAATGTCACAGCCAGGGTGCGCCGCGAGCACTCGCACCCGCCACGTGACATCACGTTCCTCTGACCCAGGGCGGTCCCGGGCTCCACGTGCCCACCCCGTGCCGCGGCCGAGCCTGGCCCCGCTCCCAGCCTGGCCGGGCGCGCCCCTGCCTCTCCACCGCCGCCCGCGACAGTGCTCATCTTCCGCTCGGCCTGTCTACCTTAGGTGCTCATTGTGTCCCACTTGCTCCGTGCCAGCCGGGACGGCGTGGGCACTCACGTGGGGCTCGGTGCTGGAGGCGATCAACTCCTTCGCACGTGTGCCTGTGTGACTTTCCAAGACTACGTTTATCATCTGTTTGTCCCGGCAAGGATTTCATCGACTGTTAACACTGACCGTGTGTCAGTAAGAGAAATAGAAATGGTGGTCACGGGCGTGAAGAGGAAACAGAAGCATATGCGCCCACCGGGGAGGGTGGTGCAACAGCCACCATGGATCCTTTATTTCGGAACTCCCCGTGATCCGAGGCAACACGTGGAACATGAGCTTAACAGGACCAATCATCAGAGCGAAGGAATCACACGCTTTCTGCTGTGGGCCGAGCCCATGGCCAGTGCTATTCATAGATTGTCCTACACACGAAGCAGTCCATGCCCGTCATGCGTGCACTGACGTCGGCGATGCGGACCCTGTGGCGGTCACTGGTCTAGCTGAGACGTCTGGACACGCGTATACCCTTCTGCGTTCCAAGGCAGGGAACTGAAATCCTCATAAGTTCACTTAAACCTTGTAATCATTCCATTTCCTTCCACACGGACCTTGGCCACGGAGCAAATGTAAACATTTTATTCCGCTTTCCAACCTCGTTCACTAAGTTCTTGTTTGAATTTGGAGCATGACTTCAGGGTAGGTTTGCACGATGAAGAATGATGTCTTGATTGAAATTAATCTTTAAAACGAGCCCTCACACTTGTGATCCTTTGTTCGGCATAGATTCAAACCAGTAACAAAACAAACTAGATTGCTTAAACCAACAGAAATTTATTCCCACACAGCTTTAAGGCTACAAGTTCAAAAGCAAGGAAAGCAGGACCGCGTTCCCCCGAAGTGTCTGCATGGAGCCCTCCTTTGCCTGGCTGGTAGACACGTCAGTCTGTCTCCCTCTCACACGGCTTTCTCCCTGCACCGGCCTGTGGGTCCTTGCGTGGAGTTCTTTCCGTGTCTGCAGCCAGATTGCTCTCATTTTTTAGAGAGAGGTTGCGGGTGCATGTGGGGGAGGGGCAGAGAGAGGGAGAGAGAGAATCCCAGGCAGGCTTTGCACTGTCAGCACAGAGCCCGACGTGGGGCTCAAACTCATGAAACGGTGAGATCGCGACCCGAGCCAAAGTTGGACGCTCAATGGACTGAGCCACTCAGTCACCCCCAGATTTCTCTCTTCTTAAAAGGACACCAGTCCCTGGTTCGGGGCCGAGCCAATCCCAGTTTGTGACCTCATATTAACCACGTTACATATGAGAAGAAAGGCACTTCCCAAGGGTCTCGGGTGGACAGGAATTTTTTGGCAGGGGGGCATTTTTCAACCCGGTACCATCGGCACGCATCGCTTAAAGACACGCTACGATCTGTTTTGAAAGACCACCTCCTCTTGTCTCCATCGAAGGCAGCATTGATGTTCAACACAGCAGCGGCGATGCCCAGATCGGAGACATGCCGTCTGAAGGCCAAGGAGGTGCGTGGCTGGGCTCCCAGCGGTGGCCTTGAGACCCACGGGTCCGGCTTTCCTTGGCTCCCCGTTTCCCAGGTGGAGGGTCTCGGGCAAGTCACTTCATCTCCCGGAGACCACGTGTCTCCAAGTACAACTATTCAGCAAATATTTGCCTCAAAATTGCTGCCCACTGGGTACGGGCTGTGCCCTTAAGAGACGGATCATTCAGGAGAGGCAGCGAACGCAGGGGCCAGAGGATACGGGGAAGCCACAAAAGAAAACGGGTAAGTGGAGAACAATTTCCCCCGCTCTGGCCGAGGGTGGGGTCGCAGTCAGAGGAAGAGCCAGGAGGACGGCATGGCAGGAAGAGGACACAGAGGGCATCTGGCCCAAGGGACTAGGTGGGGGAGGGGGGGCGTCCCGGGGCTGGGGAGAGGAGGCCCCGGTGTGTTTGAGGGCAGCGGGGTGGAATCACAGGGCAGGAGGGCATGTGAGCCACGGTCCATGATGAGCGGCCCCCTTGCTTGGAGCTGAGAAGCCAAACCAGGCCTGACCGGCCGGGGACCAGTGAGGGGGTGTCCGGTTCGAGGACTGGAGAGCAGAGAGCTGGATGTCCCGCCGGCCAGGCTGGCCTGGGCGCCCCCGACCGTGACGGGCGTCACCAGCAGTTTCGTCCTGGCCTCCAGTGTCGGAAGCTGCGACTTGGGCGCATCTTAGACCACACGGTTAGCCCGCTTCCGGGAACCTGGGAGAGAAGGCACAATAGCTTCCTAGTCTCCGGCTGGGCACGAGGACGCAGGAAGCCCCCCTTTGTGTTTCTGGCTGAAAGCCTGATTAGAGGCAGGGCGCGGGGCAGGTGGGTGGCCGCGGAGGCAAGGAGGCCGAGGCCCGATGGCCCCCCGAGCGCTGCGCCCAGGGCGGGCCTGGGGCTGGTCCTACCCCAGTCCGGCCCTGGCGCCCCCTCTCCCCAGGCGGCTGCCCCACGACGCACGGGCGCCGGGCGCCAACGGGAACCGGTTCGTGCCCACGCGGTCCTGCCTCCCCGCGCGCAGTCAACAAAGAGAGTGCGCGCAGGCACACGCTCCCCCGCAGGACAGCCCGCAGACCACCCCCTCTCCTCTCCTTTCACATGACTAAGCCATTAAACTCTCCCCAATCAGAGAGACAGATGAAGCGAGTTTATTAATAAAAGTCCCGTCAGGAAGATTGGAAATGAATGATTAGTGAAACCCACTCCATTTTACTTATAGACAGACCCCCCTCATGGAGAGGCATCTGTGAAGGGCGGGAATTCCCGAGAAGGTTGGGGATGGAAGCATCTGGAAGCTGTTTGCGATATGGATTCGGAGTCAAGCTGCACACAGACACCGCCTCCAGCCACACAGGCTCGCTCCGCGGAGGGGAAAATATGCCGCTTGTTTACGGCGCCACTTCTCCCCTTGCTTGCTGTCTGCTTTATTTCTGCCGCGGTGCCCGCCCCCCGCCATTCATGTGCAATTATGTCTGCACAGAGCTGCCAGCTGTAGGGCTTGTTAACCGTGCCCACCTCGCAAGCTGCCGGCAGAACTGCCGGGGAGGAGGCTGGGCCCGGGCACACGTGTGTACGGCTCCTTCTGACCGGGCGTGGTGAGCGCGGACTGCGCCAAGTAAGCGGAGGACGGACTCGGTCCTGAAAGACACAGCTGCACGCACGCGCTCACGCTCACGTGCGCCCTCAGAGCGGCACTCGCACGGGCACGTACGCGCCCGCATGCCCGCACACGCGCTCGTGCACGCACACAGGCCCATAGGCTCATGCATGCATGCACCCGCACCCGCGCACACACACGCACAGGGCTGCACACGCACTTGTGCACACACACAGGCCCATACGCTCATGCGTGCATGCACCCGCGCACACACACGCACAGGCCTGCACACGCACTTGTGCACACACACACGCCCGCACACGCATTTGTGCACACGCACAGGCCCACACACGCCCACACATGCACATGCCCATACAGGCACTCGTGCACACACACACGGGCATGCACACGTGCCCTCACATGCACCTGTGCACACACATAGGCCCATACAGGCACTCGTGCACACACACACCTCTGCACCCGCACATGTGCACACACATGTGCCCTCACACGCACTTGTGCACACGCACAGGCCCATACAGGCATTCGTGCACACACACACCTGCACCTGCACACGTGCACCCACATGCACATGCCCGTACATGCACTCGTGCACACACACACACACATCTGCATACACACCTGTGCACACACACAGGCCCACACACGCCCACACATGCACATACCCACACAGGCACTCATGCACAGACATACACCTGCACCTGAACATGTGCACACACATGCACATGTCTGTACACGCACTCGTGCACACACACCTGCATACACACTTGTGCACACGCACAGGCCCACACATGCACATACCCACACAGGCACTCGTGCACACACACACACCTGCACCCGCACATGTACACACACACAGGCCCACATAAGCACGCGTGCACACACGTGAACATGCATGCGTGCACACACACATATGCCGGTACACACACTTGTGCACAAACCCACAAACACACACGTGCACATCCCCCCCACGTGCACGCACACCCCCCACATGCACGCGTACACACAGGCTGATGCACAGAGGCACACCCTAATCCCGTGGCCAGCGTTGTTTTCACATGACTTGTTCACCTCTTCAAAACTCTTGGAGAACTAAACCTCTAGGTCTCCAATTCCTACATCTGGGAAATATTCTCCAGGGGCCTTTTTATGAATGTTGCCAATTCAATAATCTGTAAAGTGAGATTGTTCTTAGCCAATCCTTGTCTCTTTGGTAACAGCAAAATGTCTCCATATTTTCACAGATTATTCAGAGGACGTTAGGATACCTGAGTGTTGTTTAGCCTAAGTCAGTGATAGGGAAGGCTTTTCTGGGCCCTGGGGCAACTTGCATGGAAATCATGAAGCCTATTTATTTAGATGCTAAAAGTGTGCTTCTCGGACACCTGGATGGCTCAGTTGGTGAGGTGTCTGACTCTCGATTTCAGCTCAGTTCATCACCTCACTGTCATGGGATCGGGCCCCGCGCTGGGCTCCGTGCACCGAATGAGGGACCTGCTTGGATCCTGGGTCCCTTCTCTCTCTCTGCCCCTCCCCTACTCACTCTCTCTCTCCAAATAAATAACCCAACTTGTTTCTTAGGTATGCTTTCTGCAAATTAGCAGACCCCTGGTTATGTCCCGGCCAGGCGGTGACATTGCAGTGTTTCCCACACTGCTGGAGCAAAACTATGCTCGTCTTTCCCTGTAAATTACGTTCTCACTTAATAAGCAACACGGTTTCGTTTACTCCTATCTCCCGTACCCTTTCTGGGTGCGAGATATGCCATCCAAAATTTTTAGGCGCATAGAAATAATATAGTGCCACAAATGATATTTGTAATCGTATACGGCTACATAATTGAACTGAATCAATGAACATAAGTGTGACTGAAGGCAAGAACAAGTGTGCTTTTATTATTATTATTATTTTAATTTTTTTTACTGTATGAGCAAATGTTAGAAGACATACAAAATGGGTGATTGCATTCGGCAAATAACTAATGGAATTGGAAGATCGGTGGAACTCAGCCACAGCACAAGCCACTAGCCTAAAATTCGAACAGCTCCCTAAAACTTGTATTTCTAGAAGTTCTGTGTGGACAAGTCGACTTGCAGAAGAAACTGGTATATTTACCCTTTTAATAGCAGATCACAGAATTCAAGGTAATTAAAAAAAAGTGGTGGGTCACTCGCCTTTTTAAAAAATAATCAAATTCTGAAGAGATTTTCAAAGATAAGTTTTGTTTCACTTAATTTAACTCTGTGTATGTACATGGATTTCAAAGAATTAACAGATTTTTAAACGTCTAGGTGTTTCACTTTGAATACTTAGCTAACAGCAGCTATAGCATTTCATTTTTTAAAAATTTATTTATTTAAATTCAAGCTAGTTAACATACAGCATAGTATTGGTTTCAGGGGTAGGACCCAGTGATTCGGTTCCTACATATGACACCCAGTGCTCATCCCGACAGGTGCCCTCCTTAGTCCCCATCACCATCTAGCCCATCCCCCCATGAACCCTCAGTTTGTTCTCTGTATTTAAGAGTCTCTTATGGTATGTCTCCCTCTATATTTTTATCTCAATTTTCTTTCCCTTTCTCCATGTTCATCTGTTGGGTTTCTCAAGTTTCACATATGAGTGAAATCATACTTGTCTTTCTCTGACTGACTTCTTTCCCTTAGCATAATACACTCTGGTTCCATCCACCTTGTTGCAAATGGCAACATTTCATTCTTTTTGATTGCTGAGTAATATTACATATATATGTATATGTATATGTGTATATTATTATACATATACATACTATACATATACTACATATTATATATTATGTATTATATTATATGTATATATAATACGTAATACATAATATATAATATATAATATGTAATATATAATATATAATATATGATATATAATATATAATATACTATATATGTGTATGTATATAATACACACACACACACATATATATATGTATATATATATATATATATATATATATATATATATACCACATCTTCTTTATCTATTCATCAGTTGATGGACATTCGGCTCTTTCCATACTTTGGCTGTTGTTGATCGAGCTGCCATAAATATTGAGGTGCATATGCCCCTTTGAATCAGCACTCCTGCATCCTTTAGATAAATACCTGGCAGTGCATTGTAGGGTATTATAGGGTACCTATCTGGATTATAGGGTAGTCCTATTTTTAATTTTTGAGGAACCTCCACGCTGTTCTCCAGAGCTGCTGCACCAGCTTGCCTTCCCACCAGCAGCACAAGAGGGTTCGCCTTCTGCCACGTCCTTGCCAAAACACGTTGTCGCCTGAGTTGTTAACTGTAGCCATTCTGACAGGCGTGAGGTGATATCTCGTCGTGGTTTTGATTTGCGCCTCCCTGACGGTGAGTGACGCCGAGCATCTTTCCATGGGTCTGTTAGCCATCTGGATGTCTTTTTTGGAGATATGTCTGGTCCCGTCTTCTGCCCGTTTCTTTACTGGATGGTTTGTGTTTTGGGTGTTGAGTCCGAAGTTCATCCATATGACTGGCAAGGTCCCGTGTGTCCTCTTAAGGTTTGACTCCGTGAAGCATCCCTACTGCAGGGCAGTTAAACCACCGTAGTAATATGTTGGCATGGATTCCTTTGTTCGTCCACTCCACAGTCACTCACCGAGCACCTGCTTTGTGCCAAGCACCATGCTTTTCAGGGCGATACAACATTCGATAAGATCTCAGCTGCTTACCGCCCAGCCAGGGGGCAGGCGTGCGCACACAGTCGGTGCCACCTGCTGGAAGATCTCCCCTGCGGAAGAACATGCAGGTGACATCCAAAGTGTCCAACGGCAGCGATGGAAGGGGCCCCGACAAATGGCCGGTGCCAATGGCAGTGAGAAGCACAGCTGAGTGGTGCTTGCTGCTTTCTCTGCCCCAGATCCAGGGAGAAACCCATGGCAAATTCCCGTCCTTCCTGGGGAAACCTCCCAGCCATCGGCATCATAAACTAAGAAATTACTTTTCACCTGACACTTTTTGACAACATCAGCTGCAAATCTAGGCCGATATACAGCCTCATAGTTACTTATCTTCTGGGCACGCATTCGTGTTTTTGCAAACTTCGGCTGAGCTTCTCGCTCTTTAAGGTGACATCACACGGTGAACACCCGCATTTCTACACTATGGCATTGCTGGTGGTCGATGTGTTGTGCCATCGCTCTATAGCCTTTGTCATCTCCTCCCAAATGCCCGTTCTCGCATTTGTGTGTTTGTTCGTTCGTCTACTCAGCAATCAGTTATTGTTGAGCGACGAGCACGATGCTTTTCCTGGGTGATACCAACTCAGACACATTCTTCACTGTCAGGTGCTCGGAGCGCCACGAGAGAAGCAGGAACACATGACAAACACAGTCGCTGCTGCGTGTGTAATGGCCGTGCGCACACACAATATAATCAGCCTGAAAGAGAAGCACCTAGCCCAGAAAGGAAAGACCGTCTGGAGCAGAGATGCCATGCACGGGACCCAAACAAGGGCAGGGGTTGGCCAAGTGAGGATGGCCATGGGGAGCGGAAAGGTCCTGCCAGGAAAGGAGGTGGAGGCCACACAGGCTTGAATTTCTGCCTCATCTAGCGTTTCATGTAGCTGTGGCCTAGCGCACGTACAGTTGTGATTTCTGAAACATACTGAACACTCATTGTTAAGATTTTATATTATTCTTGGTGCGCCCGGGTGGCTCAGTCGGTTGAGCATCGGACTTTGGCTCAGGTCACGATCTCACAGTTTGTGAGTGCAAGCCTCACGTCGGGCTCTGTGCCGACAGCTCAGAGCCTGGAGCCTGCTTCCGATTCTGTGTCTCCCTCTCTCTCTGCCCCGCCCCCACTCGCGCTCTGTCTCTCTCTGCCTCTCAAAAACGAATCGTTAAAAAATTTCTAAAGATTTTTATCTTATTCTTCATCTACTCAAGTGATTTACATTATTAGCTCTCAAAAGATAGCAATTGTTCTGTGTTTCCATGGTGTTCCTCTATGCTCTTAAAGCGTCACTTAAAGCAACAAAAAGTAAGCTCTTTGAAAGTACCAGAGTAACAAAGGAGCGGTGGGCTTTATTGGCTTATGTCAATGAGAAGTCCGGGGGGATGGCGACCTCTCCTTCTGTCTCCTCTCCCCAAGGTGACCACTTACCTCCAGGCTGCCGGCCTTTGTAGTTGCAAGATGGCGGCCACAGGCTTCATTTACGTCCAACAGGAGAGACCGGTTCCTGCTATGCCTAGCAAACAGTGTGACAATAATTTAGGCTTAGGTTTTACGAATACCTTTAAACCAGTTAGAGTGGTACAAGGGAGAGCTTACGACGGGCGACAGCTTTGGCACAGGCAGTGGAGAAGGCCTCCCTGGACCACAGGGCTCGCGGACAGAACTCTAGGAAGGGGGAACAGTGGTAGAGGGACCCCCGTGGATGCTCACGGCTCCAGCAAGATGTGCCAGCTTTGTTTTGCGGCTCCTAAGACAAGGCTTGAGGTGAAGGAATTCTGTCATCTGGTTACTGGAAATGAAGGAACTGTGACCTCTGGCTACTTAAGGAAAACCTCTAGAACTCTTTTGTGCTGTAACTGATGTGTGGCCACACAAGATTTTTTGGACTGCCTAATTCCATTCTGTGCGCACAAAAGACCTCTCTCATATTCACCTTGATACAAGTTTTGACTGAAAATCCTGTAAGGTACCTTATCGACAGTGCAGGTGCACATCAATGATGAAGTATTTGGTACATTAATGGGAAGGACAAGTAGCCAAATCTATTTCAGAAAGGCTGCGATTTCTTTTAAATTCTGTATTTTTGCCATTTCTTTAAGTTTTTTATTTTTGAGAGAGAGAGAGAGAGAGAGAGCAAGTGGCGGGGGGGAGTAAAGAGAGAGGGGGAGAGAGAATCCCAAGCAGGCTCCATGCTGTCAGTGCAAAGCTCGACACAGGGCTTGAACTCACACACTGTGAGTCAGACGCGTAATGGCTGAGCCACCCAGAGGCCCTTTGCCATTTCTAAAAGAAGATGGTTAGGAAACTGCAGAGTGATACGTTTATGAAATTTAGTGACACCCCAAAAGGCCTTTGAAAATTGATGCACAACCCCCCAAGAAAAAAGAAACATTGAAAAGCCCAAAGCCTTATACCTGCTTACATTTGCCAGCACCTCTAATGGCTTCAAGCAGGAAGGGATTGATTGTGCTGTTGTTCAGAATTTATGTTTTACTTTGCACTTACTAAATGGCTTACAACTTTGGGCAGATCATTACAGGACCCTGTATAATAAGTCAATGTGAGGAAACTGAGGCCCAGCGCGTTTGAGTGAACTGCCTGACAGCCCATGGGCACCAGCTTACTAGTCAGCTCGAGGAGCTCGTAACACTTATGTTTCTACCTTAACGTTGATCTCAAGGCACAGAGGAGATGCGCGCGCGCGCGCACACACACACACACACACACACACACACACACACAGTTTGGTTTCTCATGCATTTCTTGGTAAGTTACAACGCAGCATCGTCACTGGTATATTATTGAGAAACCAGCAGAAAATACTTCAAGTGGCTCAAATACTACATCATCCCTCATGCCTCCGGCGAGGCGTCTGCAGATGTGTGGTGCTGGTGTCGATTCAGTCAGGGCTTCAAAAAGTCTTGTGCTCACGTCTCCCGTCTTTTGGCTCACTGGTCCTCACTGCAGTTGGGCTTGGATCTCCTCATGGTCAAGGAGCCTTAGGAACAGCAGGCTTCATATCTTTACAACATCATGCAGCGGTGACAGAAATGATTCCTTCTCCTATGCTTTTTTCATCAAAATGGAAAATATTTCTCAGAGTACTTTTCACAAATGCCTTTTATTGACCAATGAACCAGAATTGAGTCACAAATCCACACTTACGTCTACTGAATCTGCTGAAAGATCTGTGGCCTTTGTGACTGAGAAAACAGACTTGACTTAACTCTGGGGCTGGAGCTGGGGCTGGGGCTGGGGCTGGGGCTGGGGCTGGGGCTGGGGCTGCCGTTTCCGGGAGCCTGGGCAAAGTCAGAGAACAGTTTCCGAACCAAACCAGACTGGAGCCTGTTGTCTCTTCCATTGCAGTGTGACGAGACACTTTCTCACTTTTATTCTCCATTATTAAGCGTCCGACTTCAGCCAGGTCACGATCTCGCGGTCCGTGAGTTCGAGCCCCGCGTCAGGCTCTGGGCTGATGGCTTGGAGCCTGGAGCCTGTTTCCGATTCTGTGTCTCCCTCTCTCTCTGCCCCTCCCCCTTTCATGCTCTGTCTCTCTCTGTCCCAAAAATAAATAAAAACGTTGAAAAAAAAATGTCTCCCCGTATGAGATTGCAGCCACAATCTCATTAATACGTGAATACACCAGCCAGGACGTCGTGATGATTTGTATAAGACAGAGTTGTACTAACCGTTACGAAGCTCATGCCAGGCTTGGATTTGTTTATACGCGGTTATATTGTCAGTTGTGCTCTAAGGAGACAACATTCTGGAAGTCGTGATTCTGAAATGGACTCATTGCGCTGAGATCACGGTGTCACCAGAGCTGCATTCTGCACACAGACTCCAGGGTTGAATGCATTCCCCCCGCCCCCCCAGCTCCTAAAAGCTGCCCGCACCTTCTGTCTCACAGCCCCCTCCCAACTTCAAAGCAAGGGACGACCAGGTCAGTCCTTCTAACTGTTGCTCTAACCCTGACCCTCTGCTTTCTTTCCCCTTCCACATTTCAGGACTTGTGATTACATGAGGCTGGAGGAAAATCCAGAATAATCTCCCTATCTCTAGGTTAGCTGATTAGCAGACTTAGTCCCATCTGCAACCTTAATTCTGCTTTGCTATGTATCATAATATATCCATAGGGGCATCTTTGGGACACCCTCATTCTGCCCAGCACATGTACGATAGAGCCTAAAACAACCACTAACCTAACAGAACAAAGAGTTCAGCTAATAAATCCAGAAAATAAAATAAAATCATAAAACATACTCATTTGACCATAGGAAACCAGATAAAGAATTCAAAGAACAAAGACCAGTGAGGGCCTCGGAGAGCAAAAAGCAAGGTAAGAGAAACCGAGGCAAGACCGATAACCCGGAGAAACGGGATCGGCCTAAATAACATAATTGGAAGACAGAGATTCCCAGATTGGATAGAAAGCCCCCACCCCCTCCACACACACATTAAATTTAAAGACACAAGCAGATTGAAAATAAAAGGATGGAAAATCAGGTACCACATTAACACTGATTAGAAGAAAGTTGGTGTCAGTACGTAAATATGCGCTAGATTTCAGAGAAAAAGATCTTCCCAGAAAAGAAGTTCATTTCCTAATGACAACGGCCCAGTTGAACCCGAGGACATAATAATTCCAAACATTTATAAACCTAACGACGTAGCTTCGAAACACACGAAGCAAAATCTCACCGTACTGAAGGGGAAATAGACACATTACGATGACTGTTACAGATTTCCCTACCCCGTGTCAGTAGCTTCCAGAAGAATTGGACAGAAAATCAAGAGGGATATAGAGAAATTGAGCCAAGCTATTGGCCAACTTGACCTCATTATTATTAACAGAACATTCCACCAACAACAGCGAACACACATTCTGCTCAAGTGCACACAGAGAATTGGTCGGGAAAGACTCTGTGCTGGGCCATAAAAAAAGTCTGAACGCATTTGAAAGGATTCAAGTCATACAAGGCAGTGCTCTGGCAACAATGGAATTGAATTAGAAACCAATAGCAGAGAGAAGTCTGGAGAGTTCCCAACTATCTGAAAGTGAATGAGACATTTCTTGGAAAGCCTATGGGTCAAAGAAGAAATCAAAATGGAAGCAGGACGTGCTAGTTGGTGCTGTACCGGTATTTAAGCTACAATATGCAGCATCGCACGCATATACTGGAAACAAACAATGGTCTCCGCTCACTGGCCTCAGCTTCTGTCTCAACACAGTAGAGGAGGAAGAGATAGTTAAACTCAAAGCAAGCAGAAGACAAGAAATAATAAAGATTAGAGCTGACATCAATAGAATAGAAAACAGGAATACAATAGAGAAAATCAGTGAAACCAAAAACAGGTTTTTTGAGAAGATCGATCAAATTGATAAACCTGTAGACAGAGCGATCAAGAAAAAAACAAGAGACAATTCACCAATATCATGAATGAGAGAGTTGACATCACCAGTTTCTACAGATATTAAAAGAATTATATAAAAAAACATGAATAAGTTAATGCCGACAAATTTTAAAATCTAGAGGATGACCAAGGTAGGCAATTTCATGAGAGACACATGTCACTAAAACTCACTTAAGAAGAAACAGGACACCTTAAGAGCCCCATGCTCATTAAAGTGATTGAATTTGTTGCAAAAAAAAAAAAAAATAGACTTTCCCACAAGACTACAGGCTCAGATGGCTTCACTGGTGAATTTCGAGAAGATGTTTGAGGAAAAATGAAAACCACTTCCATACAAGGTCTTCCATTATATTGAAGAAAAGAGAATACTTCTCAACTAAGTCTTTAAAGCCAGTTTTACTCTGATTTCAAAACCAGGAAAAGATATTATAAAAAATCGACAAACCGGTCTCCCTTAGGAGCACTTGTACAAACATTTGAAACAAAGTTTTAGCAGATTCAACCCCAAAACAACATATCAGGATATAGTGAGGTTGATCTCCAAATGCAAAGTTGATTTAACATTTGAAAATCAATCAAATAAAAACTAAAAGGAGAAATGCATATTATTATCCACACAGAGAAAAATCATTTGACAAAATCCGACATCCATACTTGACAAACACTCTCAGCCAACTAGGAATAGAAGCAAACTTCTCTGGCTTGATAAAGGGCATTAATGAAAACTTTCGGGTAACCTAACACTAAATAATGAAAGACCGAATACCTTCCCGGTGCGATCAGGAACATCACTTATATTCAACATCCTACTAGGCGTTCTCTCCAGTGTAATAATTCAAGAGAAGTAGATGAAGGGCATCCAGATGAAGAACGAGGCAGTAAAACTGTCTTTGTCTGCAGTCAGTATCATCTCATGTAAAATCTAGCGACAATACCGAATGCTGGCGAGGATGCGAAGCAGCGAGAACTCTGATTTGCTGCTCTTGGGAGTGCGAAATGGTGCAGCCACTTTGAAAGATACTGTGGCAATTTCTTGTAAAACGAAATGTACTCTTACCGTGTGAGCCAGCAGTTCTGTTCCTTGGTATCTATCCAAAAGATTTGAAAATGTATTTCCATACAAAGATTCGCACACGGATGCTTAGAGAAGCGTTATTCATAGTTTCCGAAGTTTAGAAGCAACCAAGATGTTCTCCAGGGGGCTGGTGGATAAGGAAACGGCAGCACGTCTAGACAATTGAATATTACTCAGCACTAAAAAGAAATGAGCTATCAAGCCATGAAAAGACACAGAGGAAACCCAAATGCCATCACCAAGTGGAAGAAGCCAGCCTGGAAAGGCTTTAGACTATATGATTTCAACTATAGGACATTCTAGAACACGCAAAGCTATGGAGAAAATAAAAAGACCAGCAGGGGTTGGGGGTTGGGGGGAGGCAGAGGTGATAGGCATAGCACAGAGGATTTCTAGGGCAGCGAAACTACTCGGAATGATACAGCAAGGATGAATGCACGTCATTACCCCTTTGCCCAGACCCACAGAGTGCACAACACAGAGGACTCAGGGTGATCGCGGGGCATCCGTGTACGTTCACCGATTATAACACATGCACCAGCGTGGTGGGAATGTTGACAGTGGGCAAGGCCGTGCACGGGGGTGGGGGTGGGGCTCAGGGTGCATATGGGAAAGCTCTATCTTCCTCTCAATTTTTCTGTGAACCTAAGACTTCTCTAAAAAATAAACTGTCCTCGAAACATCGATATCCAACAAGCGTATAGGGGGCTGGTGTCTTTGAATGCCTCAGTCACACTGTATCATATTCGACCTTTGAATTTAGATACTTTTTTGCAAGAATAAAAAGCTATCGACCGAAAGCTTATAGTGCGATTAAGATTGAATTAGCCTTACCATCATGGCAACAGAAAACAATACCGTGTCTGTTATACACACTTCGCTTTTGTTTTTCCTTTGTCTTTGTGCAACTTAAGAAGGAAAAGCTCATTCCATTAACGCAGAATCACCGGCACCGACGTCTATGTGTTAATTTAAGCGTGTGATGCGCTATGAACTGTAGCTGAGATGTCATTGTCTTGTAACGTCACCTGCGTGAAGTCTTGTGTCTACCGCGAAGGAAACCGTTTCACCGCTCACCACACAACGTCTGAGGCCCACGAGGCCCAGCTTGCGGACGTGACTGCCTCACGATGCCACATTAGTATATTACTGCATAAGTAATGACTCGGTGACTGGGGTATAAGAAAGATTGATAATTTACAGAGAAAGTCAATCAATAAATAAACTGTCCCTAACCAGCCCGAGAGCTGGCAGAATGACATTCCATTATCCTGTGAGGCATATTGCAATCAAAAGCGTGCCGTCTCAAAGGCCAGGGTGCCCCGCCCGCCTCCCCCCTCCCCGCGCGGCATCCCCGGGGGTCTAACCACTTCCTCTCCACCCACAGCCGGAGTCTCACGGTGCACCCGCTCCAGATACATATTTGTGTCACCTCCACCCCTAACACGGTGCGGCTCGGGGCTGCTGGATGGGGCGCCTGCCCGTGGTGACAGCGCGTGGTGACAGGACGGTGTCACCGAGCGCCTGACAGCTGATCCTCCACAGACAGCACTGTCAGAGAATCAGAGACTTCCACATGCACAAGTGAAATTAACTTCTGTTAGTCTGACATTTCCCACAATCAATACTCACAGGGTCCTTGTCTCCGGGATCAAAATTCATAAATCAAAAGCAGAAAGCATGAAATAAGGTATTTGATAAATCCATTAACTGGAGTGGCAGTGTAGTTCTGTCATTCTGTCTGAAGTACACTCGTGTGAGCAAGGCCCTCCAGATTGGCTACGGGGTGAGGCCGCACACTCCTAAGGACGCCGCGCTTGCCGAGAGGCCGTTTTTGTTTCAGAACAGCAATTTAAGCTGCGCGCTTTCTCCGGGTTCACGGCCGGATGGAGAGAGAGCTTGCTTTCAGGAGGCAGAAATCCAGCTCACAATTTGCAGTGGAGGCTGACTTTGTCTTCACCGCCAGAGACACGTGGATCGACACAACCCACCGCGTATGGCCACGTGTGTACCTGTATTCTCTGCGTGTGCATGCTACAGGTGTGTGCACGTACAGGTAGTCCGCACACGCATGTGCACAGCATCCCTGGCCTGGCCTGGCCCTCCAGCCGGCCTGACGTGCATCATGGGTTGGAGGCCCTCTGTGCGTGAAAAGCGCGGCCGCGTTTCATCTCCCAACAGGAAAACGGGCAGATAGAGGTCCTGAGCATCTCAAAGGCAGCCGTGTCCCCTTGACCGCGTGTCACGTGCCCTGCCGCTGTCGGCACTGGTTTATGATTTTACGACAGGATGGCCGCCCTTACTCCTTCTCTACCCAGAACACTGAAATCAAGCCCTTCAACAAGAAGTAAGTTAATATTGAATTAGAACCCTGAACGCTGCCCTCGCTGACCTAGGGGTCCTCCTTGATTTACTTGAAAAGTGACTGACTCTGAAAAAACGGCCTGAGTGGTGCTGGAAATAGCTTTCATCGGAACATTGAAAACCACCAGGCCTCTTTGTAGGCCTTCGAACGTTCCGGGTGCCGGCTGAGACTGCACGGATGCATTTGGGCCGCTGAGCCCCCAGGGAGCCCTTGGAGACGCGGCCTGTTAACCAAGGTGACCAGGTGTATATCCCTGAGATGCAAGCCAGCTGGTCTCACATCGGGCTGTCGAAATATAGGAAGTGGTGACAGTTTTCCCGTTACTAGAGGAAAAAGGCAAATCCCACAGATTTTTGGATACTTTTTACGGAATACGATGTTGTATGGTCTGTGTTACAAACACAGTTAAATCGTCCCTGACACTGAACAAAACTTCTGTCTTGACCAGAGAGGGCTGGCTTCAGGCCGTGCCCCTGTTCTGAGGCCGGGAAGGGAGCCAGCCTCGTGTCTACACCGCTGCAGTTCCCAGGTCTGTATGTGGTGTTGATCACTGACCCCCGAAGGTGAGTGGAAGAGGCCAGCAGGCTGCAGGAAGAGTTTGCTGACGTGACACTGAGAGGGGCAGTCCCCACACCCTGAGAGGGGCTGGTGTCCCCATGATGGCTGTAAAGTATGGGGGCGGCCCTTCCCAAACACATCCTTCCCCCAAAGAAAGGGTTTTTGTTCGTTTCTTTCTTTGTCACAAAACCCTCCCTTTCCAACTCTACTAGGAATCGGCTTTCTACACTCCAACAGGTGGTGAGTTTCAAGAGCCATGAAACAGTTTCTTGTAGTTTGGTGAAAACTTCTCTTTCCTCCCTTCCGGAATCTCACTTTGCACAGGTTCGGTTGGTCAAACCTTCCGAGCTCACATCCTGTTATCCACGATCGCTCACGATAGCGGGGATACTGTGGCCAACGGCAAAAGTCTTCTAAATAAAGTGCCAGAGGTTTGCAGGAAAGAGAATTCCCAAAGACACTGGGAATTTCCCGAGCGTTGAGTGGGTGAACTTAGGACAGGCGGCGGGAAGGTTAGAGGTGGGAGAACGGGGTGAAGGAAGCAGGGACGGTTAGGGAAGGAAGTAACATGACGTGAGGCGCAGGGGCACAAACGTGCCTCTCGGCTTGCGTCCCCCTGGGTGTTCTCTGTTTGTGAGAAGAGAGTTGTTCTGTGCAGCTGGAGGTGTAGCGTGCAAGGGGGGGCACCGTGGCGCCTGGGGGAGCAGTTACATCATCTGGCTCCACACCCCCCAGTGAACCCTGTTCCTCCGTGTGTGTAGGTCTGTCTCCTATTTCCTTCTCGGGAGTTCGAACTTTTTCTCTAAAAATGAGTTTGAGTGTCACCACCCCAACACATCCTCCTGCCCAGCTACATGACAAGGCTGTATGTCTTATTTGCCACCGTGATGAGTGTTCTTTGGGTCTAAACTGCTCCTAGGCGTCGGCATCTGCCTCGGGACAAGCCTTAACTTTCCTCGCATCTTGAGATTTCTCGTTTCTTCACTTCTATAGGGTCAGTACAGTTGTCTGTTTGTTGGTTTTTTAAAATATGTTTTTCAGTGTTTATTTATTTTTTGAGAGAGACACAGAGAGAGACACAGAGAGAGAGAGACAGAGCACGAGTGGGGGAAGAGCAGAGAGAGAGGGAGACACAGAATCCGAAACAGACTCCAGGCCCCGAGCTGTCAGCACAGAGCCCGATGCGGGGCTCGAACCCACACACCGAGAGATCGTGACCTGAGCCAAAGTCAGACACTTAACCGGCTGAGCCCCCACCCCCAGGCGCCCCTGTTTTGTTTGTAAATAAAGTCTCGGCTATCCATGCACAAAGATGGACGAAGGAAAGGGGTAGATGGCTGCAGGAGAGAGGTCACCCTCTATTGGAGACACCGGGCTGGGCGTGGGGGTCCTGGCGATAACCTGGCCACACTGGGCGTGCGGTACAGGCATCAAGGACCCCAGGGCACAGAACAGAGTGGGACAGAGTCGACTTGGGACAGTGCCTCACCTGGGGCGGGAGCGGCCATGCCTTCGTCTGCCGGATAGCACGGATGGGCTCTGCAGTGGTGACAAACGGTCCCCACGATCTGTGTTTGAGAAGTGCAGAGACCGACTTTTTCTTGCTCAGACTACTAGCAGCTCTGCTCACATGGGGTACAGCCACTGCTGGTGGAGCAGGAGGTCACAGGTGGCGTTAGCCATACGCGCACGAAAGAAGGGGACAAGCGTCCTCCTTCTCGGGCAGTTCTGCTCTCGAGCGGGAACAGACATGTGTCCCCAAACCCACCCACGTGCTTGCCGCATGGCCCCACCAACCACAGGGGCTGCAGCTGTGGGATCCTAATTTGCTCCAGGAGCGGGGGGGGGGGGGGGGGGCGGGCTGTAGGTTTGGGTGAGGACACGCAGAGTGAGTGGGGGTGGCGGGGGGATGAGCAAGGAGGCAGGAGGCTGCCCCTCACGGTGGCTGACTTGTGTGCCCGGGGCGCCAGGTCCCCGGGAGGCTTCCTCCCCCCGGGGTTCCCTCAGCTAGATCCTGAAAGCCAACCTTGTCCATCCAAGTTGAGTTGTTCTTCCGCGTCCTCTTCAAGGCTCTGTGATGGGCACGGGGACAGACGTTTCCCACCCCAGTGGGTCTTAAACCTGGTGAAACCTCACCGGGTTACCACCTCCACTCGTGATGACCGGGCACCAGGGAGGTCCAGGCGCCGGGGTCTGGGGGCCACGGGTAAGTGACGCAAAGGGATAGGGAGCAGGAGAGCTCTTGGCAGAGATAACAAAGCTTAACCTCAGAGACTTAAAACGGGTCTCAGTGAAGGTTTTTGGGTGATGGTGGGCATTGAAAATAAAGCAGGAGAAGGGGCACCTGGGTGGCTCAGTCGGTTGAGTGTCTGACTCTTGATTTCAGCTCAGGTTATGCTCCTGGGGTCGTGGGATCGAGCTCCCCATCAGCCTCTGTGCTGACAGCTCGGAGCCTGGAGCCCGCTTCTGAGTCTGTGTCTCCCTCCAACCTCTGTCCCTCCCCTGCTCATGAATTGTCTCTCTCAAAAATAATAAACAAACAGTAAAAACATTTAAGAAAAGCTTTTCTTTCTTTTTTTCAAAGAGAAAAATACACTGGGCCCTTGATCTCCTCTCATTGCCTTGATGCAAGAAGTTTAGGAATAATCCGCAATTTAACTAATCCGAGTGTCAGGGGACGAGAGGAAAGGGGTGATATCGCGTAAAGATTACACTTGATAATGGCCCAATACATCACGTTTTTGCGTCTGCGTTGGGCCAATCTGTTATGACAGAAAATGACAAGACTTCTCTTATGGCAGTCCGTGCCTAAAACAACATAACAATAAAAATTGTTCTTTAAATAACCTCCCCCCAAGTGTCCCCCTAGTACTCCGGCAGACAGCCCCTGCGTTACAGGCACCCGTCGATTAAGCAGATTTAATATCTCGCAGCCAGCACAGGCCTGTGAGTGACTCTGTTCATTCTTACAATAAAAAAGGAAAAGTGCCTTTCTCCCCCGTGCCCCGACTGCACTCCTGTGACTGGATTCCTCGTGGACGGGGGGCCCGCTTGGCCAGACTCTGAGGCCCCGGAAGTAACCTTTATACGCCTCTGCGTCATATATCCTCTATTTGTCCATCTGAACCAATGCCTGATACTTTCTGCTTCTAATTACAAAAGCAGCCAATACTTGGAGGGTTTTCCTGTGGATCCTCTGCCGTCCGTGTGTCGATAGGGTGGCTTTCCGAGAGCCCGGATGTGCTATGGCAGGTGCCCTTGAGAAAGATTTTGCTGTTATTTGAATTCAGCGAAGTTGTCCTACCCTCTGCCTTTAATCTGTTTGCTTGCTTCCCTCCACCCCGCCACAAGAATATCTCCTTCTTTCGGAGAAGGCAGGGATTCGAGAAGAAAATATAAACTGGAAAATAGATTTTCCTGTTTACATATTGGAACACTGGCATTATGTGGTTTTATTTATTTTTTTTATTTGAAAAATTTGTTTAATCTTTATTTATTTTTGAGAGAGAGACAGAGTGTAAGCAGGGGAGGAGCAGAGAGAGAGGGAGACACAGAATCGGAAGCAGGATCCAGGCCCCGAGCTGTCAGCACAGAGCCCGACGCGGGGCTCGAACTCACAGACCGCGAGATCATGACCTGAGCCGAAGTCAGACGCTCAACCGACCGAGCCGCCCAGGCGCCCCTGCATTATATGGTTTTAAAAACCCAAGGACAGCTCACCTTCGGATGGCTCATAGCACATTGGAATTATATCTTGCTTGCCTTAGGGTGAGGCTTACCTCTGAGTATGGCCTCTAAGAATTCCCCCCCAAAAGACACAGCTTGGAGTTTAAACAGAGGTGATAGGACGCCTGGGTGGCTCAGTCGGTTAAGCTTCTGACTTCGGCTCAGGTCATGATCTCGCAGTCTGTGAGTTCGAGCCCCGCGTCGGGCTCTGTGCTGACAGCTCGGAGCCTGGGGCCTGCTTCCGATTCTGTGTTTCCCTCTCTCTCTGACCCTCCCCCGCTCAAGCTCTGTCTGTCTCTGTCTCAAAAATAAATACAAACTGAAAAAAAAAATAAAAAAAACAGAGGTGAAAAGGAATCCTGTCCCCTGGCTGGTAGGTTCCGTGAACCTGCGATCCGGCAGCCGACACCATTCCCGGACAGGGACGCAGTGCAGCAAGTGTGTGTGTGGACAAAATACTCCACGACCAAGGAGAGCTAGAGATTCCGGCTCAAAGGTAAACAGGTTTTATCACCAGCAGCCTATGCAGAGTGTTTAATATTTAAAGGTACGCGTGACTCCTCCAGAAGAAGAATATGGTGGTTAGCATTTCTCAAACATTCTCAATTGTTAAACACTCTACTCTGTAGTGCATCTCAATAAACACATTTGTAAATACTTATTCTACGTCTTCTGGCATATTCTAGCGTCAGTGCTCCTGCCTTTCGTTCAGGACCGTGCTCTTCCAGAATGGTTCAGTGCCCTCCTTAGGCAACAACGCCTCAGGGACCGTGTTAGGTTCTCCTATTTTTCACAATTGTTCGCTCCCCATCTCTGTGAGAAGATTATGTGCACCTCACTTATTCTTGTGTAACCCAGGCTGCCTGCTTAGGGGGTCCCACACGTCCCCATCCCACTGAGGTTGGGCTTGGCTGTGAGATTTACGCTGGTCAATGACACGTGATTGTGTCTGTGTGAAATGTGACCTGTGTGCACATATGTATGTATCTGCGTATGGAACGTGCTGTGTGTGCGTGCATGGCTGTCTACATGTGAAACATTACGCGTGCCATATCAGGCCAGCAATGTTGAGAGTCGTTGCTTCTGTTGAACATTGCCCTTTTCTGTCTTGCATCCCCAGAAATGGCTATCCTAGAACAAAACAAAACAAAAACAAAAACAGACAACGTGCAATCCTGGTGAAGGTGTGGAGAGATGGGAACTCCCACACGTGACCCGTGGGAGCGTATAACGCTACAACTGTTTTGGAAAGCAGCGTGGCCATTTCTTGGAAAGTAACTCATAAGAGCCAACAACGTCAGTCCTGCCCAAGGAAAACGAACATACATGTCTTTATGAAGGACAGACGTTCTTGTGTGTGGACGTTCATGTCTGCACTATTCACGATACCCCAAGGAGAAAGCCACCCAAATGTCCACGAACAGATGAACACGTAAGCAAAATGCTGTGTAACCACACAATGGAATATCATCCGGCCATGAGCAGGACTGAAGTACAATCACAAGCCACCGTGCGGAAGAACCTGGAAAATGTTGTCCTGGGTGAAAGGAGCCAGACACAAACGACCGCGTCTTGTATGATTCCACTTACAGGAAACGTCCAGGGAGGGACCCTGGACGGTGGCAGAAAGTAATCTACCAATGAAATAAGAACAAAGACGGCTGCAAACAGGCCTACGGACCACATGCGTGTCGTGAAAGTGCCCTAACGCACGACGGTAGATTTACTGAAAAAACACTGGATTGTATTCTCGAAAGAGGCGAAGTCTGTGTCCTAAAAATGGTTTGATTCAAGGTAGAAAGAGAGGCTGTGCTCTCTGATCCCGAACCCTAAGATGAAAGGACACAGGAAGCAAAGCCACAGAGCCTCAGCCAACCCACAGCCAGTGGGGAGCCCGAGTGAGACAGAAATGTGTGCAGTTGCGTGTCACTGACGTGGGGATTTTCGTTGACGTGGCATAACCTAGTGAGAGCTCACTAAGGCAGAGTTTATGTCATATGCAGCCTCCGGTCTGATGCCCCGCTCCCTCTCCCCTGCTGTCAGATGCTTTGTTTACTGTGACGGTCACCTTCTCGGACGCGTTGTGGACAGAAGTCTTGGTTTTCACTGGGGCTGCTCCCCGAGCTGGGCTGGTAGCAGAAACCACGACTGACGGAGGGGTGATTTTGACCCTGGTATGAATTCCAGTCCTGGTTCTGGCTCCTGAGTAAGCAACTTGGTGCGTGAGTCCTGACGACGGATGTCTCGCTGTAGCCATCGGCGGCCCCTGACGGGTGAACACGCCCGGTCAAGAGGGACCAGCCGGGACAGAGCACACGGAAGGAGGGAGGTAACCAAGACGCCGTCCCGAGCCCTGCAAGTGCTTTGCAGATTCATTTCACCCTGTACCCGCAGAGCCCCTTGCGTGGGTGTCACTGTTGTCCCCACTTAGCGGAGAGGGAAACTGAGTATCGGCCAGCACTCCTGAGTGATAACAGGGGAGATCTGCCCCTTCCCGGCTGGTGTTCTCTCCATGGCACGTCGCCTCTGCCTTCTGGGGTCAGACTGAGTGAAAGTGGTGGTCCCTTCCCGCTGCCGTAGACACTTTCAGACGGGTCGGGAGGAGAGTGGCTGCCGTCTCCCGAGCCCGATCCACGCGGAGGACGGCAGCTCCCACGGGCAGCGGGGTCCCCTGGGGCTCTCCCTGGTGCAGAGAGGAGGCACGAAGGACGAAAATCAGCTTCCCACCCGGAGCTCCTGCGGCTGCGGTGAAGGCTGCTCCAGGCCAGGCTGAGCCACCAGACCCCGACGCTCCCTGCCTCCTGGCAATTCCCTCCCTCCTAAGGGCCACCGTCCCTACCCGGTCTCCAGCCTTGCCGCTGACCTTGTCCCCACCACCCGCACTCCGTCTACAAGAATCAACGCTGTTCTGTGTCCACGTGATTGTCTGTGTCTCTGCAGCCGATGAAAACGGGGGCCTTTCGTCTACAATCTCTTGCACAAATGAACAATGAGGAGACGGCACAGACGAGTGTGGGGACAGCCGATGACATCTGTCCTCTGTTGCACTCCCATCGGAGACCAGCCCTGACCCTGCAGCGTGGACGCCCATGGGCTCACTCCAGAGACGAGAGGGAGGGCCACGGGCGCTGAGAGCACCTGCCCTCCTGTGTCTGGAGGAGACGCGACCCTCAGACACCCCAGGCCCAGCCCTCCCTCTGAGGTCTCTCCAACACGTGTGCACGTACATGCACGTGCGCATGCATGTGGTGTATATGCGTGTACGTGATTTGAAAGGTTTTAATGGTTTATTATGGCAGAGTGATGATGTCACCATTTAAAGGATAATAATAAATGGCTGCATCTGGTCCCGAGAGAATTTGAAAAGAGACACAATAAACAGCAGAAAACAGGAGTGCCTGGGGGCTCAGTCAGTGGAGCGTCCGACTTCGGCTCGGGTCACGATCTCACGGTCCGTGAGTTCGAGCCCCACGTCAGGCTCTGTGCTGACGGCTCGGAGCCTGGAGCCTGCTTCCGATTCTGCGTCTCCTTCTCTCTCTGCCCCCTTCTTGCTCTCTGTCTCTCTCAAAAATAAACATTTTCTGAAGAGCAGAACGGAAGGAATACAGTTGGACCCTGTTTAATGTCTTGTGGACACTGCATCGTGTGTAATTGTGCTCCTCCCCGCGTGGCACAAATGCCTGTTTGAGATGAGACGCTCAGGAAACGCTCACGAGGTTGTTCTTAGGGCACGAAACCCTCACACACTTGAGCAGAGCCCGAAGCCTGCAGAGGGGGGACTCCAGGCTGATCTGCCTTCGGTCACCAGGCTGCTCTACCCAAAAGTGTGTCCTAGATGCCAGCACGACGCGTTCCTCTCCTGCTTCTTTCTACGGCACGTTCCTGCCCTCGCTGCCACGCGTGGGGTTAATTCTCCTCCGTCTGCATCCTTCCAAACTGGCCTGGTGAGAGCATGCTTGCAGAGAGCAGCTGCAGGGGCTGAGCTCCTGCCCGGGGCCCAGGACGGTGGCACCAGGCTGCCGCTGTGGACAGACCCTTCCTTCCTCGGGGACCGACGGTCGGCTCTGCGGCCAGGTCCACACAGTCCAGAGCAACGACCACGCCCTGAGGCGCCAGATTCCCTACCTGGGGCTGAAGCTTTAGCTCATTTTCCATCTGACTCGGAACCTCGTCTGTACGTTTCACGGGTCGGCACAAGCGCTGGTTCCCTTCCACCGCGGCCTCGGGTAGATGGCGTGGGGCTGATCAGATCAAATGGGAACATTTGTTTCCTATGCAATCAAGAAACCTGTGTAAACATCCTCAGCGTGGAACTGTTCCAAGTCCTGTTTGAGAACTTGGCTTGCTCTTTCTTTGTCCTTCGTTTGGACGGAATGAATACAGGATGCCAGCACCTTTTTGGATGTATACATCTGCAGCTCTTGGACGGAATGAAGGGACGGCAACAGCTCTGTTACCCATTTCTTTCCCATGGAGGTCGGGAGGCATAATGAAAACCTTAGCGTTTTTGCAGATGTACAGACGTCTTCAGTTCCCCGACCAACTGTCCGTCCATTGGGTTATCTTCAATACGGTATTAACCCTTAATCCCATCACCTGCCCAAGGGCCTGGGGGTCTGAACAGCGGGAAGGGTGTTGAGTGAAAACTAAGAGGGCGTTAGAGCCTCATCTGGTGGTTCGGTGGTACAGCTGGTCTTTGCAAGCCAGCCCGAGAACGGCCGGCCCCGGACGACGTCGCCAGCCCCCTGCGCTTTTGCGGAGCGCGTCTGTGTTTGGTGGCCATCCCGAGGACAAGCCGAGTCCTGAATGAATAATGCTATGGGTCTGCGTCTGCTCCTTCAGAACCTCTCACCCAGTCGTGTTTCTTTAAAAGTTCATTTAGGTGGTGAATAGAAATGAGAGCCTTTCAAAATTCAATCAAACGGCGTGCAGACCTAAACTGTTTTTGGACGCTGGAAGTATGTGCGTGTTTTCCTCCCCATCAGAGGCTGCAACGTTTCTGTTTCTTCAGCACGTACAGAGTGAGGCAGGGAAGATTTCTCCCAGCTTCAGGGTTTATAACTTAGATATCTCGCTTTTTTGTTCTTTTTCCTGGGATATTTTTAAACAAATGGATCTCCTGAGCCTGCCTTTGACTCTCTGACACAATGCAGAGCTGTGCCTTCGAGGACCAAGGAGACGCTTCTCAATCTTGGCGTGTAAATTAATTGCTAAATCACAATGCAATTTCTATGGAATTGCATTTGAATGCAAGATTAATAATGAATGAATTAATCAAGATTAATTTTATTATAATGAATACCAAAGGATCTAATGATGATTGGCTGCTTGTTCTTGAGAGCTTTATAAATATTCACACTTTGGTGCATTCCTTGACTACGGTCGCGTATCAGAGGGGGTCTTTCTTCGATAACTCTGTGTGTGGGAGAGGCTTCGGCGGGAACTTCTCATTTAGGAATTAATTTCCTGGCTAGACTCCCCATCCCTGGAGGGTGTCCCCAGCTAATGAATTGTTGAGAAAATATATGAATTTTATATTTGGAAAATAAAGGCCCAAATGTGAGGAAGGTCTCTTTTCGGTGATGTTTCTCTCATTCAATTAGCTTGACATATTTAAGAAAATTAATTCCAAATGAAATGAGGTGGTGTTTTGGAAAATGGCAGGCCATTATTTCAATTTGAGTTAGTGAGATTGTGGTTATATTTTAAATCATCATTTCCATTTAATTCAGGTAGGTCTTAAAATTCTACATAGCACCGAAATAACAACATAAGGACACAGTGGTCTCCAAAAATCCAATTGTCTATATTCCCTGAACGCAACATGAGAATATTTACAAATTAAAGATGGCATTGGGCTTGGAGTTGTTTTGGGCAGCGATGATTGTGTTTTGAACCGACAGAAACATAATTTGCTGGTGGAGTTATGCCTCCCCTGGGCCACGTGCCTACGCTCCAGGGCCGACCAAGCACGTGCCCGCGCCGTTCGCTCGCCTCCCGCTCAGCCCCCCTCTGCGGCATGCCCGGCCTGGACCCCCTCCACCGCACCCTTCGAGCGTCCCAGCTATGCCCCTGGGGTCTGAGTGACAAGACGCTGTCTCATTCCCATCTAAGCTGTGATGTCCTTGCACGATCCCTAATCCCTAGACTTGTGTTCTCTCCTGGCTTCCTTCTCCCCGCTGTCCACCCTTCTCTGTTCCACTCACAGCTTCATGGTCTATTTCCTGCTCCATAGATGGCATTTCTGGATTATGTCTCTTCTTTGTGTTCATTCCTCTCACTTTCCCAGGATTCCTCATCTACGGGCATCGGCTAACTGGCCATCTATTTGCTGCCTACCCACACACCTCTTCTTCAGCCTGGTCCCTCTGGGGTCATTACACCTGCTGTCTACTGACGCCTCACCGGCATCCCTAACCTTCACTGTCCAGGGCCGTCACCTCCTCTGGTACCTTCTCCCACCCTGCCCACTCTTCCATCTGTGATTTCCAAATGGCCGCAGCCCCTTCTGTGGGGCGGAGGTCTGAGGGTTGTGAGAATCCTGCCCCTCAGGAGGGCCCCAATCACAAACCCCAAGAATTGTATTCTGGGCACCATGTTATGGGGTGTCTCTGAACCCTCAAAGAAAACAGCTCCTTTCTTGGCTTAGCTCTTCCCTTGACAGACTTCCGGGTCTTTGACAGCTCAGCCCCTCCCTCCAAGATCCCTTATTACTGCGTTTTTGCCAAAATTTAACTTGGATTATTTGAACCTAAGCTTTTGAAACTGTTAGCAATTTGATGCTTTTGTATAACATTTATTCATTTCTATACTTTACAGAATGGTATGATATAATTGCTTCGCATTGTACAACTATTTCAGAAAATGCCGAGGCCTCAATACATGTTAATACGTTGCTTACAAAATAATCATTAATAACCATCATTGACTGCCAAAACTTTTGCTAGGGAAGTCATGTAATTATCTCTAATCCGCCCAGAAAGTCTGCTCCTTAATCCCAGGTTGATAGATGTATACACCGGAGCTAAGGCAAGCTTAATGCCTTGCCCAAGGTCATGCCAACAAGTAGCCAGGATTCTGATCTGTCATTTTAAAAATTCTTTGCTTTTCCCACTCTACCTGCTGTCCACCATGGAGACTGACAAATTAAAAAAAAACACACACTTTTTAATTAGCATCAACTTTCTCAGACTGTAACACTTACAATTACAAAATTTGCAAGATCCCCAACTGGTCCTGTGCTCTAGCGTATGAAATAAACTTTTGATAAACCAATGCCAGAGTTTGATAATGCTTTTCCAATCAGCCGAGCTGTGGACAAGTTCTCAGGCTTTAGGCTTAGGAAACCCCTTATCTTGTTTCACACTTTTTTGGCAAATATCAAGAAGTTTCATCGTACATTTGCCCCTTTGTCGGGAAAGAACATCTGCGTACAGTGATGCAGAGCTCATTTAAGAACGAAGATCTCACATTCTGTACCTCATGTGTTCCCACGAGATAATTTTAAAAAGATTATTAAAGAGCTGAGTGAAGTCATCTATTTGATACGCAAGTTGTTATTTTCACTGGGAGAGACAAGAAGGTGTGTAATCCGGAGATGTCCCACATCAGACTGTCTCTGGCCCCATGCCCCCCGTGCCCACATTGGCTGGAAATTAAGGGCAACAACTCTTGGGGCTCAGACCGTCCAGGCATCGCCCTTACATTTCATCTCTTCAGGCAGCAACGAATTCTCACCGTGGTTCCTTAGAGTTGACATTAAAAGCAACTTAAATTCTAATTAGAAGCACAGTGTAAGAACCTGACTGGGCCCACTTTGGTGGGACTTCTGGTTAAGAGGAAAACCAAGTAAAGGACTTGTCAACCTCAGAAAATAACCTACTTTGGAATGCTCTTTATCGCAATCTGAAAATAGTTTTGTGGCAACTTACAGGGAACAGAAGGTGAGCTAGCTGAGCGCCTGTTTCGGAGAGGAGCCACGTGTGACAATCCTGACGGCCACCACGTTAAGCTAGTGAATCCGTTCTCCCACAAATGTACGCTATTTCTCAAAGATATGTAAAATATGAAATAACCTGGTTTTCAGGTAGTTAATGGGTGAAACATGCACGCGCAGACAATAAAAAGGCCTTCTTCGTGAGAGCAAAACATTACTCTAGGGCCGGAGGGTACAAAACCAAGATGTACCCTATGAGGGGGAAACACGATAAATTCATCCATGTACTCTGTTTTAGTTAGAAAAAAACCAGTTCTGTCAACTTCTGGATCGTTTCCAAGGTTAAGTGCCTCTAAATTTAAAATAAGGAGTCCAATTTTTAATCTGAAAAAGTGAATAATATAAATACACTACAGAGTGTCCAAATATTCTAGAGGCACAGGTAAATGGTGTGCTTTCTTCCAGATTAATAAATAGACCCATTGTTTTAAATTTAGAGGTGCTTTATCGGTACTTGGTCTAGAGGACAAAGACAAACATTTGAGCTGTACTTTGGAAACGTCATTCACGTGATACTTAAAATCAAGTTGGGGGCGCCTGGGTGGCTCAGTCAGTTAAGCATCTGACTTCAGTTCAGGTCATGACCTCGTGGTTCGTGGGTTCGAGCCCCACGTCGGGCTCTGTGCTGACAGCTCAGAGCCTGGAACCTGCTTCGGATTCTGTGTCTCCCTGTCTCTCTGCCCCTCCCCTGCTCGTACTTTCTCTCTCTCTCTCTCTCTCTCTTTCAAAAATAAATGAACATTAAAAAAATAAAAAAAAAATCAAGTCGATCAAGTGTCTCCAACATTTTGTGTGCCCTCGGTTGGCTCTTAGACGCTTATGTACTCCCCATGTTGGTGGGAAAATCCAATGCAAACAACCCTGTCCACCAAATACGCACACCGTGTGAAAAATGGCATGCAAAACTTAATTCTTGGGGTCGTACCTGCCCGGACTTCTAGCACCAGGGGTTTGGGTTTCTCCTCAAGTAGAATGGAGCTACTCACAGTTTAAATCGCAGCACTAAATGCCCTCAAGACCAGAGCTCCTAAGACGGTTGGGAATGCGGAGCAGGTTTGCAAGGCTGAGGAAAATGTCCCTGTCGCCAGAGGGGCCATCTTCCTGGACGCGAGAACAAGGGCACGGGGGGGGGGGGGCAGGGAGGACACCAGGAGCTGTCTGTAGAGATGCGTGGACATGCACATTGTCACATTTAGCTGCATGTTTTATAGATGAGGGAGAAAAAGGGGAGTCAGAAAAGTGCGGCAACTCTTCCTTAGCCCTAGAGCCCAAAGCCATGGCCCTTCCGGGTCACCCCAGCCTGTCCCCAAGGCACAAACTCAAGGTTATCATTTCTGCATCTCTGCAGAATTAACTCGTCGGGACCACAAACCACAGGTGATGAGAGTGGACTCAAATTACTCACTTTAATAAATGCCTCTAAGAGCGTGTATATTATCAACAATGGCTCATGTTACAGATTCGAGAAAATAGCCTCTCTGGGGTGGGAACCAAGTAATATGTCACCGAATCACATGCGAGCTGCTCATTATTCTCAGCCAGCGTTCTAAAAACATGAAAGTAATAATCCAATCGCTCGGCTCTTGGCTTTCAACCGTTGTGCAGACTTTTAAATAATGCCGACAATCCCCCAGCCTGCCTTGCAATAAAGATGCAAGGCCTAAAGAAAGCATGACAAAAGGCTACGTTCGGTGGATTCTGAGGCAGCCTTGGGATAGACCAAGCGCTGTGAGGTGAGCCTAGGAGGCCAACGCCGGGGCAGGCCCCGCCTTTTGTGGGCCTGGGGCAAAGGTACAAATGGAGGCCCGTGTTCACAAGTTATATAACAAAATAAAACACCGAGAAATGAAGTGTGTTGTGTTGCCCCATCTTGCCGAAGGGGGGCAGGGAGGTCAGGTATCACGGGCCGATGGCGGGAGGCAGGACTTTGATGAAGGATCACAGCCGGATCTTCCTGAAGGGACTCCGATTCCCCTGCGGCCGGTGGAGCCCGAGGCCTGGGAGGCTGGCGGAGTGCGGTCGGGGTGAGCCTCCTGCCAGCACACCACGGCCTGAGCGCTTCCTCCGGAAACCCCTGCCCAGCTCTGAGGGCGGCCTGCTTCAGGTCCCGCGGTGCTGGGGTGCCAGGTGCGTTTACAACACGTTCCGGGGGAGCCCCTGAGGATCGGGCTTTGGAAACCACCGTCCTCAAGGGTGAGGGGTGGGGCGGTGAAGGCTCACTGACCCGGCCGAGGTCCGGCTCTGCTTTTGGGGTCTCCACGCGGCCGAGTCAGAACACAGGTTTCAAGCCTGTGGGTGCCGTGGGGTCAGAACAGGTGCATCTAAGCACCGGACAGAGTAAGCAGCGTTCTCGGGGCCCCTCCCGAGTGCGGTCCGGTCGCTGCTGGGGCGGGTGCCTCCCACGCCCCTCTCCCTCCCCCTGCACCCGGCACCTGCTCCTCCCACCCGGGCAACCCCGGGCTGCTCTGGCTGCTCCAGAGAAGGACATCCTGATGGACACAACTGAGTACGTTGTCTCTCTCTCTCTCTCTTAAATGTTTATTTCTGAGAGAGAGACAGAGACAGAGAGAGACAGGGCCTGAGCAGGGGAGGAGCAGAGAGAGAGGGAGGCGCAGAATCCAAAACAGGCTCTCCAGGCTCTGAGCTGTCAGCACAGAGCCCAGTGCGGGGCTGGTGACAGCTCAGAGCCAGATGTGGGGCTCGAACTCATGGAGTATGAGATCATGGCCTGAGCTGACGTCAGACGCTTAACTGACTGAGCCACCCAGAGGCACGTTCTCTTAAGAAGCCGAATGCATTTTTATTTCGGTACAATTGTCTTCATTTAGTCAAATTATGGAAAGTCTTTGCTGAATCAGGTGTTTCCATGTTTAAAATGTTAGTTGAAGCGAAACATGCTCTTTGATTGTTGGCGATTGAAAGCAAATGCAAACTCTAGAGAATGGGGGCAGTAGCTTGGGGGAAAAAAATCTCAATATATTATAAACATGTTAATACAAAATATTGGGGAAAAGAGGAATGTTGATTTTTAAGTCTCCTCCATATTCTCTTATTTTCTCTTCCAACTTTTTTTTTTTTTGCATTCATGGTTACCACACAAAAAATTAGTATTGATAGCAGTGGCATGGGCTTATATTTTAGGTCCATATCAATACCGCACATCTTATGTACTAACAAGATTTGCCGAGGGAAGAGAGAACCCAGCATTTTGTGTTAACGGAGATAAGGAGGCCAGCAAAAGAAGGGCTCTGCTCTCTGAACCGGGACAAGACACGAAGTCGCCACGGCGGACAGACGAGTATTTGCATTGAAGGGTTATGTTATCGCAGGGCAGCCATAACAAATGACCTACAGACAAGGGGCTGCGAGGGGAGCGGGCAGCTGGGGAAGGCTGGGCGGTGTCCCCTGCAGGCCTCCCCCCAGCCTACCTCCCACACGCCGCACTGCAGCCCCAAAGGGCAAAGTGGGCAAGTCCGGGATGAGGCCAGGTGTGATGGATGGGGGTACGAGGAAAACTGCCTTTTGCTAGACATTGAAACTTTCCGCTCCCACTAATCTCCGGCTCTCATAACTTCCCATGTTATGAATCGTTACTTATTGATTGGCCTAAGTGCACTTCGTGTACTGTGATAGCAAAGCGTGATCATATCTGCTCCCCAAACCTCATCCGCGAGGAGGACTGTGTAAAAAGCTATCTTTATTTTGTGCAATTAAATATAACACTGCACGAGGCATGGCTACATGAGCAGAAATAGTACACCGCTGACGCTGACGTGGGTTTAGCTTTTGCCATAGAAAGAAAGCAGGTATCAGGTTTATCCAGGTTACAAAACCATTAGCACTGATGGCTTTTAAGGGGAACCGTATGCTGCGACTCATGCTTCGCTCATTTGTGCCATTTGGAAATGAAGGATTCTTAATTGATGTAATGCATCACAAGTTTCAACGGTTTTCAGCAGAGAGGACACATAATTCCTCTGTAATTTGAGTATGATATTCTAATTGATTAATTGGATTCTCTTGTAAGGTTGCACAAGATTTTGTGATGTAAAAAGGTTTCCCACGTTCTGTGGAGGAATAAAAATGCTTGAAAGTGCACGGAAACTTAATGGCACCACAATGGGAGGAAGCCAGTAAGTAGCTGGGACGACTAGTTGACCCATTTAGTGTCGACAAGCGTGTTCTGTTTTAGAACTGCATCCATTCACGGGCAAAAGCAAAAGAAAGCAAAAGTAGAAGCACACACACACCCATGTACACGTGCACACACACAAGGCACATGCACGTGTGCATGTACACACACACGCAGGCACACACACAGGCTAACACACATGCACACGTGCACACGCACATGCTCACACACATATAGGCACACACACAGGCTAATGCCCACATGCACACGTGTACACGCACATGCACACACACAGGATAACACACACATGCAAACATGCACAGGCTAACACACATGCACACATGCACACGCACATGCTCACACACACACAGGCTAATGCCCACATGCACACGTGCACACGCACAGGCACACCACAGGCTAACACACGCACATGCACACATGCACACGCACGTGCTCACACACACAGGCACACACACAGGCTAATGCCACATGCACACGTGTACACGCACATGCACACACCCAGGTTAACACACGCACATGCACACAAGGCACATGCACAGGCTAACACACGCACATGCACACAAGGCACATGCACAGGCTAACACATGCAACACACATGCACATGCACACATGCACAGGCTAACACACACACATACACACAAGGCACATGCACAGGCTAACACACGCACACGCACACAAGGCACATGCACAGGCTAACACACACACACACACGCACATGCACATGTGTGTGCAATGCACACACAGGCTAACACATACACATGCACACAGGCACATATACATGCTCACACACAAAGCACAGGCACACACACAGGCTAACACATGCACATACACACAGGCACCCACATGCTAACATGCACATGCACACGTGCACACGCACAGGCACACACAGGCTATCACATGCACACACACACACACAGGCTAACACACACACACACACAAGGAACATGCACAGGCTAACACATGCACACATACATGCACATGTGAGCTCACACATACACACACAGGCACACACACAGGCTAACACACACATGCACACGTGCACACGCACAGGCACACACAGGCTGACACATGCACGTGCACACACACACACAGGCTAACACATGCACACGAGCACACACATACCAGGCACATGCACAGGCTAACACATGCACACACACATATACACATGCACATGTGTGCACACCCACACACACAGGCTAACACACACATGCACACGTGCATGCACACATGCTCATACGCAAAGCACACACACACAGGCTAACACACACACATACACACATGCACATGTGCGTGCACACACAGGCACACACAGGCTAACACGCACATGCACACATGCTCACACACACGCACAGACACGCACACAGGCTAACATACGCACAGGCACACACACACAGCCTAATACATGCACACACGCACACACACGTGCATACACAGACACACACACATGCAGAAGGCCCTGCATCTAGTCCTGGTCCAAAAGAGTGTGCGTGGCCCGCATCATCGTTGTACGGGCGCTAGGCCGCTGGTGCACCAGCTGACCGGGAAAGGCGCCCGGAGCCCCCTCCTCTTTGCCCTTTCTGGCCCCAGAGACCTCGCTCTCACCCAGTCAACCCTTTTCGTATTCGCAGTGTCTCCTTCCTGTGTTCCCAGCGAACGAGCACGTGGGGCCACTGTTTGGGCAGGAAGAGGAGAGACGGACGTGTCGGGATGAGAACAGATGCCAAGGAGCTGGAGAGACCCGGGGAGACACGGATCGGGCGGGACGGGTGACGGGGACGTGGTTAGCGCAGCCGAGCGGAGGCGGGCCTTGTGGACGACCGTGGTGGGGAAACCAGCTCTCTGGCCAGCCATCTGGGGAAGGACGTGGCTGTTCTAGGTGAAGACGAGTCGTTGCCGTGTCCCTGCGGATGCCCCTGTGGACGGACGTCCCTAGGACCTCTGTGCTTCTCTGGGCTACAGTTACAGGAGTTTAAAGATCAAAATATTTTACGAGAATCATTTTATTCATTTTTCTCTTCCTTTAACACAAGGGCAAGACTTAGCCCAAAACAGAACGGATTGTAAGTGGAGAAATCTACCCTGAACCTGTTACTTCTTTCTGTCATGCAGAAATGTGACGTTTCTCTGTCCTTATAAAAACATTTGGCCAAGGATGGACCTCAAATTGACGTAGTGCGGGTGCCCGTCTGTGGACTTGAAAACACGTTTCCCGTTTTAAAAGATCGACTCTCTTGCAGGATGTTTGATCACAAAATCAGGAAAGAGACCAAGCTCTATAAATCTTGATCATTAAAAAACACACACTTGCGTTGGGTGAGAATTTTTGAAATGAAGTGTCTGATGTGATGTACAAAAGGTTGGAAGTGGCAGTGACTCTCGCGGGGGAGGCTCGCGGTACTTAGCGGAAGGTACAGGATGCCTCCTCTCTGCACGAGCCACCTGCCTGTCGTCGGTCTCCCTCCGTCTTTGACCTCAGGTGAGCGTTCACCGGACTCAGTCTGCACAGGCAGCGTCTCAGCAGCCGCTCGCAAGGAGCGTTGCTCAGGTCAGAACTGAACGCAGAAAGCATCTATGGCGACCTCCCCCTGGCCCTGCCCTCCGTCCTTCACCCGTATTTGGCTCCCGGGACACGTCGTGGGTCCCCACAGGGTGCCCCTCACCCACGGGTCACTCACGGTTGTGGTTCAAGCCGCCCGAAGCAACCGTGTGGCGGCCGCGTGACATTACGGGGGACGCTGGGAAGTGTCATGACATCTCATGGTTGAGACCTCCGTACGTGGAGCTCTCTCAAAGCCCACACGAAGGCGGGAAAAATTGTGTTTTGACAGCAGCCTGAGGCGTGCGAGCCAGCCGGCACGAACGCAGCCGTGAAGACAGTTATCGGATGTCCAGTCCGCGCCCCGTGAAATTGGCACAAATCATCCGGCTTTGACCCGAGGGAGACGGTTAGGAGGAATGCGAGTGTGCAAGCGACAGGGCTGACGGCCACGGCGCGACCCGACCTGTGTCACGGGGCGCCTCCGACGTCAGGCTGGGGCCAAATCAAGATGAATGAGCTTCTCCGGCAGCAGGTGCTGCCTCATTGGACCCAATGAGGAGGGAGAGGTGAGTGGTGAAGGGGGAGGGGATCACTCGGGACGGACCGGCTGTGCCCAGCGCGGACGGCCACCCTGCTATCCCGTCTTCTTCTGCAAGAACACCGAACGGAACCACCTGCTGGCCGAAGGCTGCCCTTGGGGCCCCAGGAGTCGCCGGTGTGGGGCCGTGCGGCGAGCGATGGGGTCCAGCGGGGACACTTTGTCTCCCAGTCCCCACCAGCCTTCCTTCAGGATTCCTGAGTTTCCTCACCGGCAGTGTTCTTTGTGATTTGTGGCCTTGAACTTGCTCAAGGTCACTTCATCGGCTGCACAGATGTTCACCCGCTGTGCCCGTGGCCGTTCGTTCTTCCTGGGGAGGAGACCACCTCTTAAAGTGCCTGGTCAGAGCACAGGTGTTAATGACCTGAGAGACCCAGGGGCCCTGGGTCTGGGGGCTTCTCCCAGGTCGTCAGCCCCAGGGCCCAGCAGGTGCAGAACTGAGTGGCCTCTGCCCACCCGGTGGCAGAAGGCAGGTTCAGGACCAGGGCCTTCGGGTGAACAGTTCACGGCTCCCTTGGTGAGAAAGCTGTGGGATCGTCATCACACAGGCTTATATCTTTGGGGAGTCAATGGGACGAACAGGACTTTTCACAGAAACTGCTGGGAGAGCCCAGCAGTGGGGCTTGCAGACCTTCTCAGTGCTATGAGCTCCCTGAGCCAGCTGCCCGCCGGGCCACCACTTTGGCTGCCCCCGAGCCCTCCGGCCACCCAGCTCGGTCACCCTAGCCAGGGGACGTGGGGCATGACTTGCGGTCAAAGATCCCCAGGGCCCAGCGCTGGGCGGTTTTCGCCCTCTTTTCTTCTTCTTTTTATTTTTTATCTTCTTCCGGGTCATTGAGACATGACTGGAGTCTAATGGTTGCAGGGTTCGGGTGTGCAGCACCACGAAGTGATGACGTATGTGGAGATTGAGAAATGGTCACACTGAGCTTGGCTGATATCCGTCACCACAGTCGCAAGCTTACTTCTTGTGATGAGAATCTCTAGGATCCGCTCTCAGCAGATTCCGGACGTGCTCGACCAGAGCATTGATTACAGTCACCCTGTGGCCCATACACCCCACAACTGCCCCTGGTGCAGCTGAGAGCATGTGGCTTTGGCGGTCTGGAAGCTTCCGCCCCGGCTGTAAGCCTCGTACCCACAGCCAGGTGGGCACCGGTGTCCTCAGGTCGGGAATGGAACGGCACAGCTGTGGGCGGGTTCTGTGTTTGCATCAGGGCCCCACCTGCAGGGACGTTCGGCCCGGACCCTCCAGGACCGCGGCTGTGCTGAGGACCGTGTGCAAGTCCCGATAAAGACCGACCAGGCTCAACTGTAGGTCAGATTCAGTCCTCCCTTAACTTGCCCGTCAGCGCCCAGGAGCAGGCCACACCCCGTGTGCACACACACACACACACACACACACACTCACACGTTCACAGTATCAGAAAAGTCACCCAACACCGAGATCAATTACCAACGTGCTCCATCAGAGATCCTCAGGAACTGGCTGTGAAAGACCTAAGATGACCTAAGATGACATTTCTGAAGGGCCACGTTTGCTAATTACAGGCAGTTTGCTTAAAGATGGGGGAGGGGTCCTTCCAAATCTATACAAGCCGTCCCCTTACCACCTGTCTTTAAAATCTGGGTGCTAAGAGAACCGAGTGCTCACTGGGTAGCAGAACCACCGCTCAGGGGATGTCTATGAAGGAAACACAGGTCCGTGTAGAGGGCAAGCCTCAGGAGGGTCGGATCGCACAGCAAGAGGGGCTTTCGAGGGGACGTGCCCCCCAGACTCTGCCGGCAGCTCACCAGCACCCTACAAATGCAGGTGATTTTAACTTGCTCCAACACGAAGCACAGCGGGTCACACTTTCTCTTTGAACTCAGCTAATTCACTGTTGATTTTTGTTTTAATTTAGGTCATCTAGTCTTACTTACCTTATAATGAGAAATGAAACATCCTGGGTAATAAGGAGATACCCAATTGAACCCGCTCCGGCTCAGAATCCCTTCCACTAATTACACACCTGTAGGCCGTGGAAGGGAGTTAAACGCTGCCTGGACTTCTTCCCGTGTGTCCAGAGTGATCCAACCTGGGATGCCCTGAGATGGCATTAGGTTCTGTTCTTAAGTGGTCTCAGACAGGAGACCACGTACAAAAAATAGTGAATGTCATACAGGATGTTACGAGCCAATCAATGGGCTGCGTGAGGCTCGCGGCTCCACCGCCATCTGGGTCGTGTCTGCGCCGTGTTTCGGCTGCACGTGCGTCTGGATGAGGCTGGCGCTCCCGAGGAACGAGGGGACGAGGCTGAGCCAAACTGTGGACGTGGGGCTCCTCGCGGCCAGGTGTGGCAGGAAGCTGCTCCTTCCTGGGAGCACAGACCAGCAGCCCCAGGTCAGCAGAGCCGGACATACCGTGCGCGGAGCCCCGACAGGCGAGGGCGGCGAGCAGTATGACAGGCTGCACGCCCGGTGACGTTGGTCCTGCCCGTGATTTAGGTCCTTTTACGAGCTTACTCACCCCGGCCGCGGTTTCCACATCTTTAAAATGGGCGTATAGATCGAAAACGGACAGAGAGGGTTAAGTAAAAGGCACAGCCTGTGGGGAACCGAGCGCCTCTCGCTCTGTCGTGTGGTTCCACCGCCCTTCCGCATGCACCGGCTCAGCAGCACGCGGGGGCCGCGTGGCACGGGACCCCACGTCGAGGGCACCCTCCGGGGGGCTTCCTTTCTCCCCGTTTTGGATCCGCGTTCTCTGCTTGCCCAGGTTACGGTATCTGCAAAGCGGCCTCACCGCTAATCGATTCTTATCACATCTGGTCACAGCCTCACTTAAGACTGTAAACCTCTCAGCATAAGGCCAGGACTCAGCTTCTGCTCATGATGGGGGAAGAGTGAATAATATCTAATAATACGTCCACGTAGCTCAGAAATGCACCCTTCGATGTATACAGAGCACGCAGTCGAAATGCCTTTTGGATTATTATTAGAAGCGCCCTCATCCCCCCTAAATCTCACTTTTAACACCCTGGAGAGGCCACCATTAGGAATTCACTCCTTCCAGTTAAGGACTTACTCCTATTAAAATGCAAACATCCTCAGAAGACTAACACACTAAGTACTTATCAGTAATTAACACCTCATCATGAACCCCTTTATCAGACCCCTTCTTTGTGAGGCCGCCTCTGCTCCTGTTAAGGGAAACAGAAGCTGCTGGGGGTCCCTGGTGCCTTTCCACAGGGGCCTGGCCCAAGGAGTAATACATTCCCGCCGAAGCACGAGGCAGGAGTGAATGAGCGAAGGGGCCAGGGTATGAATGACTCGGTGTCATAAATAATCCAACAGAAAGAGGCCGCGTTTGCACTTCGGGCCTCTCGGAGATCAGGGAGAATATCGCCAGGTTCCTTCCGTGACACATCAGTGTTGTTACCGATCACTTAGCGAGGCGGCCATCCTCCAGAACCACGGGCCGTGCAGGCCTGTCCACACGTGGGAGGGCAGGACCTCGGGGGAGCCAGAGACAAACACACTCCCCTGTTTGGAGCTAGGATCGTGCAGAAGTGGGGCGCCCACCATGGGGGTGGGGGCACGGTACGCATCCTTCCCGAGAAGTCAAGGTGCCCATATGGGGCCAGGGGCAGCCTGACCGTGACGTCCTGCCAGCGTTTCAGGAGCAGGTGCAGTTTTTCAACTTTACTGAGCCTCTGGAACAACGTGCCTTCAACGTCAGTGGGCTTGATCTCAGGGACTCTGTATTTCATCCCAGGAAAGGAAGAAATGGGAAAAGAGAAGCAAAACCCATCAATACCAAGCGTTGGAGCAGAGTGTGGCTGAGAAACGGCCCTGCCTCCCGCCAACACAGCTCGTGCAATGGTTCGGGGCTGCGATCGGAGCTTTCCTGATTTTTGCTCTTGCTGTGCACCAAGCACGGCCACAAAATCACGCTCAGTGACGTGCATGTCATCAGCGCCCGCAGCACTTGGGACTCGATGATTCCTAATTTCTTGATAAATTTCAACATCGCTAAAAGGCATGTTAAAAGGGACTCGTCATCTTTGATCCCATTCATTTCACTAGTTCCCCGAGTGGACACAACATAGCCCATATTTACCCTCCTGTGTCTAACAAACCACCCCCTCCAAAAAAAAAAAAAAAAAAAAAAAGAGAGAGAGTAAAAGAAAGCATGAAAAAGTGTCAATGTCTTGACAGGAAGGAACCAGGCCAGTGCGAGGGGCAGAGGGGGTTTGCTGTCTCTGGAGGTAGCTTTGTAGGACCAGGGCAGCGAAGCTGGCCGGACAGAGGGAAGGACGCCAGCCGGGGAGCAGCGTGGCCCCTCGTGGGGACCTGAGCCAGCCTGAGTGCCACTGGGGCCAGACCAGGTGCCCAGGGGGTGGCAGACCAAGAATGAGAGCAGCAAAGGGAAAGACCCTGTTGGCCCTCAGAGATTTATCCCTCTGTGTCCTGACAAAGTGATGAAGCTAAGAGAACGCCTTCTCTATGGGGGACACGGTCTTCACATGTGCACAGAGCATCCGCGGGGACCTCTGCCTTCGTGTGCCGAAGACGGGATTGTCTGGGGATGCTGTGCCCGGCGTGCGGCTTAGGCACGTTTTCCGAAGGACCCGTAGCCTTTACTGGTCCCTCAGATGGATCCATGGTTAAAACAAAGAAAACGGCAAACCGGTTACGTGGAGAGAAATCGTCACTAAATTTATTTAAATAAAGGAGTTAAATGATCCTGATCTGAATGGCTGACTTTTGCTGTGAGTTATTAGTAAACTGTGTTGTAATTTCGGGCTAATTGATATGAACTCTGCCTCCCGCAATGTCCGCAAGCTCTTCCAGGCAGAGAACCAGGTACCGCGTGCACCACTGTGGCCCTTCATCAAACACACATCAAATAAAACACACTCTTTAGACCCTGCCCGGTAAAGTGAGACCACTCGGGTTGCTAATTTCCAACTTTATTTATGACCTTTAACTTAGCTCTAAACTTCTTACGGGGGCAAAGTTCGAACTTTAAATCAACCCGCAGCGTTGGTGAGTGCTCCTGGGCCAAAGTTGCCTGCCTGCCCCCTTTGTGGACATCACGATGGGCGGGGGTGGAGGCAAGGGTCCTGTCTTCCAGAGAAAGCTGCTTGTCACTCGGAAAGTCACATCATGTCTCTTCTGCACCCCGTTCGATCCCCACTCTTTGTGCTGATCAAAACCACACAAACACAACTTAATAGGGTCCACAGGCGCATACTTGGGGCGGTCCGTGTGCCCAGGTCCACTCAGATGGCTGAGAGCATCTCTGGTGGGGAAGCTGTCCTCCAGGCACACGTGGGAGCCACGCTCCGGCCAGCGGCTCGGCCATTGGCCATCTGCTGGGACGGCCACCTGCCCTCGAGGGTCGCTCGTCCCCAGGAAGGGCAGTCAACCACACCCAGAGTGAGGTGGATGCCGGACCAAGGCAGGGCGGGTCCTCTACAGCTGGGCGCTGGGGCACCAAATATCACGTGGCTGGTTCTTTTTCTCCACGGTGGTCCATTTTAAACCAGGGAAACATTAGAGTTTTCTTTCTGGTTTTTCTGTCTTTACCTCCACACTCCCCGATTCTTTAGAGTCTGTGAAGCAGGTGTTTCTGTGGTTGCATGAAGTGGTCACATGCCCTCTGTGGAATCGGCAGCGTGTGAGATGTGTGTTCACCAGCAGTGTGCTAACACCCAAGAATTCCAAGTATCATTCATGAGAAATAACAAATTCTGTGTGTGTGTGTGTGTGTGTGTGTGAGCACACGGTTTTAATGAACACATCTGATGTGTGTGAACAGAGACGGGAAATAAATACTCCAAACTAAATGGAGCTGCGTCAGGTGCTTTTTTTTTTTAACCTTAAATATGATACTAAAAAAAAAAAATCATTGTCGAAAGACAGTCGGCCTTCCTTTTTTCCCTAAGAAAAGGAGAGTCGTCAAAGTTGGTGGGAAAGAAGCATCACTGTGTGGTTGTGAAATCCTTGGAAGACTAACTTAAATTTGTGAAGTCACCGTCCTACAGATCCCACACCCGGTTCAGCCACGGGAGCGGCCCCAACGGCAGCCGCGTGACGGGAAAGCATCGGGACGGGAAGATGACTCAACGGCTGTGACACTTCCATCTGTTAAACAAGGTGTTTAATCTATGGGAGGGTCCAAAGTTTTCATTACACACTTAATAAAATCAGTTAACCTTGCACCTGTGTCTAGGTTCCCATATTACAATATTTACAGGCCAAAAGAAGAGGCGAGTCAACACGAAAAGCATGGTGAAGGTAGAGAATTCAACTGGATCTGACCATTTCAGGGCAAGGAGAAGGAGACAGTGTTTATTTCAAACACGAAGACAGAAGAGAAGAGGGCCTCCCTGAGCTCACGCGCCTCTTTGAAACCCGGTTTTCTCCTGTATAAAGTGGGGATGCTGTTTGCGGGTTTCTCTTGCGGAATAAATGACCCCTTCCTCTGCTCAACTGAGATTTACTAAGCAGCTACTACGTGTCAGGCAGGAGTAGAAACCGGGCAACGCCCCGTGCGGCATGGGGCTTACCGTCCACCGGGGGACAGTCCGCCAGCTGGAAGGCCATCGGTCCCGCCCTGGGTGTCAGTAGGGCCAGACGCTCTGACACATGGGGAGTGGCGGAGGGGCTCAGGGGGGCCTGGTACCCAAGTGCCAGTACCCAGATGCCAGCTGTCAGCATCTGTCGTGTGCCAACCTGGAGAGAAGCGCGCGTTTCCGCGAGCCCCAATCACAGAAGAGCCGGCTAGCAGACGGAAGGAGTTAGACGGCAGGTGGATTCCCCGTGGGTCACTGTCTGCCTCTTACGAAGGGCACATCCTGTTACCTGAGCAATACCTCAGTCGAGCAGGATTGTTCCTCTTTCACCATCGGCTTCCGTCCACATAGAGACTAACAGAGCTTTGCCATCGGAAGGCCCCGCTCCTGGAGGGAGCCGGTCGGGCAGCGACTCGACTGGGTGCCTTTCCCTGGGCCGCCGTGCGCCGGTCCCCCTCGCCCGCGCCCGACCCGCGGGGCCTTGCTCCCTGGCCACCTGGTTATTGCTGTGCCTAATGGCGGGGATTCACCGACCTGCTCTCCTGGCTGGCACCTTAATTAGACCATCCCATGTTGCTGCACGGCGCCCCGCGTAGGCCCGTCTCTACGGCGGTTAAGAAGTGCTGGCGATAAACGTGTTTAAATAGAGCTGCTGCTCTCGGGTTCACTGAGCAGGGACACGTTTTATTCTTGTGAGGACAGAAAATGGCGTTCAATCGGTCTATTCACGTGGGGCTGTGGCCGGCATGGAGCAGGCTCCTTGGACCGGCTCTACCTCAGAGACGGTGACAAGGATTGAGGAGTCTCTCAACCGAACTGGGCACCCAGGTCCTTCAAAATGGCTTCACAACTTTCATGCTGTTTTTCGAATTTCAGATCCTTTTTTTAAAAAATTTTTTTATTAGTTTTCTGTATTTTTCAGAGGCAGAGAGACACAGAGCATGAGCAGGGGAGGGGCAGAGAGAGAGGGAAGCATAGAATCCGAAGCAGGCTCCAGGCTCCGAGCTGTCAGCACAGAGTCTGACGCGGGGCTCGAACCCACGATCCGTGAGATCGTAACCTGAGCCGAAGTTGGACGCTTAACCAACTGAACCACCCAGACGCCCTTCAGATCCTTTTTTAAGTAAAAGAAACGAACACCGAGTGCTATTGTAAATTAGAACACTGCTTTTCTGCAAGGCCAACCCCTCCCCCCACCCCCGTGGCAGGGCATGTATTTGGGAAGAGGCTGTGGGAAGGACCCGAAGGCCAACCTGGAGGAAGAAAGGACGTGCAAGGTGCCAGGTGTGAGCTGCCGTGTGGACCAGGCCACTTTGGACAGAGCGTGCTTTCAAAGGTATGCCAGCCATTGAGGCCACGGCCGTCTGCACGGGTGGGGCTTGTGGCTGGGAGAGCCCACGGAGGCAATCTGTGTGCTCGGCTATCTTCCATACAGGCGGGACTAGAACCCAAGCATGACCACGGATCCCCGAGGTGCCAGCGGCACCTGCGTTTCCACCCAGGGCCTCCTCCGTGTTCCTTGTTTCTGCTTGTCTTTGTGCCGAGCGTCCAAAGGCCTAATTCAGACACTAAACCCCAGTGCTATTCCGAACGGGGCGGCTCGGGATGCATCTGCCGACGTCCCCCAAGATGTCACTACACTGTAGTAGGATTAAAAACATTGAATCACGCCGTGACCTTTCAGTAGCAGAAGGAAGGTGAGCCCTGAAGGAAAATTTATATTGAGAGTTGCCTGTCTCCTAATTTAGAGCTCTCTGTACTCCAGCAAAAGGTAGGATTCTTTTTCCTAACTTTCGTGGCTGCCCCATTAATTACGTGAGGGTAACGCAAGGTTGGGTGCTGTGGCTCCACGTTGTGTTGGCCAAGCTTCGAATCTCGGTTCCAGACTGCACGCGGCGTGGGGGGTGGGGGGGGGGGGTAGGGCAGGTGTCCGATATTTGCAGTGCATTCGTCGCGGCCAACCGCGTGTTCTTGGGCGGCTCAGAGGCCGCCGGCCACGCTCAGAAATGAGAGCGTAGCAAGTTCAGGTGGACAGGCTGCATTTCTCTGCTCTCCCGAGGCCCGTGCAGAGAGCAAAGGCGCCGACGGAAAGCTGGAGCGAGGACACAGTCGAATCTCCAAAAGGAGGAAGAAAGCACGGGCGGCCCGAGCTCCCCAAACGAAGGCTCCCCCTGACAGCGGCTCTCTCTTAACTGCCTCCAGTGTTTAACATATTGGAGCCGTTCATCTTCCTTCAATGAACTTTAATAACTCTGCCAGGTGAGGAGAGGCGCTCCATGCTTCTTCATGTCGTCTGTTCCCCGCGCAGACGTGTCGTGCCGCGCGGTCGGGCCAGCTCGGCTCCGTGGGCCCCGCAGAGCGGTTATTGCCTCCATCAATAACCTGCTGCGCACACTCTTGATTTCTCATGCCTTCCTGGTGGCCTCCAACATCTAATAAGAGCTCTTTGCCGTGATCCCTGATCAATACACAGGGGCACCTGTTCCCTTTGCTGAGCTCGTCCTGCTAAGGTAACATGACAAGGGGACAAATATGATTTTGACCGGATCATGTCCAGGGACAAGAAACCGATCTGGAAAATTTCCCTCTGGGGCCAATTTATACAGAAAAGCAACTTTTACACGTGGGACTAATCCCTTTCTCTGCTCACTGGCCATGATACGTGGGAATAAATACAAACCTTATTGGATATTACACTTACTTACCAGGCATTAGTTTAAGAAAGCCTATTTTATTTTTCTGCGTGTGTCTAAATATTGATGAGTTAGGGGGAAATTCCAATACTGTAATTTTTTTTTTCCCCAAAAGCCTCATACATACACATTTACTCCCAGTGCAAATTTATGGAGTTCAAGCTTGATTTTTAAATGTTAACATTTTTATATTAGGGTAATACTGATTTATGATCTTGTAATTATTTTAATGCATGGATTTCGAGTTTCATGATCAGTCAGAGCATCATCCATATGTTTATGCCAGCACCGCCTGACCTCTGTCCCAGCACTCCGGCACGGAGCCACCGGGGAAGCCTCTGCTTGTCACATCGCCGGCATGGCCGTGTGTCCTGGAAAGAGTGTGTCTTAAGAGCTGAAAACACGGACACGTAGCGTGAGATTGTTAAAGGGAGTAACAGAGTCAACTGTAGAGAGCTTTCTTCATGAAATTAATACAGGAGGGCACGGACGAAGTGAGACGGTCTGGGAGATGGAGGGTGGCATTTACGAACACAACAGCTGCAGTGGCTCAGTGTCAGAATATACTCACGGGTCCACAGCAAAGACCTTGAGATACAGTTTACAGACTCCCGTGCCGACCCCCGCGTTACGGTCGTGGGTACGTGCCCCACCGTCGTCGGCATCCTGACATTTTGCTCCTGTCCCGTTATTTCTAAGATTTGTAAGTGTCACGACATCAGACAGAGAAAGATGAACCAAAATTAAGGATGTATTCTTAGAGTAGACACGTGACGACTTTTTCGGTTGTAGTTCTCCACACTGTATCCTTGCTTTTACCCCCAACAAATTATAATCTTTGTTTGCAGGAGGCCTAAAATAATGCCATGACTAAGTAATGGCCTTTCTTCTGGTTTGCTTTTGGTTTGAGGTTTTAATAGCACAGGGCATTTCTAGCTTTTGTCAACTTCTCAGCATTTTAAGATTCCAATATTATTTGTTAGACTTCTTACACGACCCTTGTTATGTTGATGTGAGGCCTGGTCCCTTCTGCACGAACTGAGAAGGAAATACGACACAGAGGTGCTGGGAAGTAGGAAATGGCCCCGGAGACCTTGTCTGTAAAGACACAGGCATCACTGTACCCTCGAAATCCATCCAGTTTGTTATAATCCGTTAGCTTATTCGTTACAAAGTATTCAAAAAATCAACTTCTAGGAATATTAGAAATACTTAAAAATGGTACTGAAACTCCAGAGTTATAAATATTACAGGGCTAAGATGGACGAGAAAAGTGTCTGAAGGGCCATGTGAAGCCAACTCCTGGCCATATAAGCTGCACGAATTAATCATCGCATTATTATCAACACATTGAAATAAATCTCCTCCCTACATTTAACTAACCTCATGTATCATTCTTCATAGCTGAGAAATAAAGATCTTCCCCACCAGACGGGCGGATGAGATCATGGTCACCACTGGTCTCATCGTGGACACGGTCTATCCAAGCCAAGAGTCCCGGGGACAATAAATATGGGCCACCTCAGAAATCACTTTGAATTTTGAGCTTCGCTTTGAGGTCAGGGTAGGAAATTCAGAATTTAAGTTCGGGTTCATAGGTCAGAGTGTTCTAAATGAAGCATGGGGTGTGTGTTATTTATGATGTCTCCGGCAGCAGAATCCTGCTTTCTAAAGTAACATTTCAATTAAACATGAAGGCTTTAAGAGCAGTCAAGTATTTCATTTAGCGTAAATATAAAGGATGGATTGAAGCACAACAGTCATTTTTTTTCTGGCAGGGTACATTTCCGTGTTCATACGCACTTTTTAATTTGATGTAAACCTTTCCTGGTTGCTGATTTCTCCAAACATACCTGAGGTACAGGCGTGCGCTTTTTCAGCAGGGTGCTTGCGTGAGCGCAAAAGTCGGTGGGAAAGACAAAGTCTAGGAACGGTAACGCACACCCAGAGGCACCGGCAGAGAATGCACCTGAAGTTGCCCTTTCCGGCGCAGCCGGTGGAGATGTCGTTAACTTACACCGGGGGTCGGGCTGGGCTCGGGCCTTCTCTGTTTTTGAGGTGGCAGGAAATACAACAGAATTCAGAGTTTTAGTTAAGGAGGAAGAACGGGTCGCTTCAAAGTGTCGCCAGGCTGAGGACAAAACAAACCCATCTGCAACATCTCTGACTAAAGAGGAGGCGTATCGGAGGCAAATGCACTGTGTCTGACACACAGTTGAGCAGATTACCTTGAACAATAAAGGCCTGAAGGCAGCAGGAGACCAGGCCTGACTCCTTTTTCTAAACCTCAGCCCGGGAGGAGCAAAATTCGGCAGCGCGATTTAAGAGGCTAAATTAGAAACGGAGACTCGTCCTTAAAGCACCAGGAAATAGGGACCAAGAAGACGCTGAGTGTCTCTGGGCGAAGCCTGCAGTGACAGGAAGCAAAATAGAGGTGCTGGGGGCCCCCCGGGGAAGGCGCAGGTGTGGCCTTGTGGCGGCCACCAGTCACCCACAGCGCCCACGGTAAAAGCGATGTGAGCAATCGCTCTGACGGCCTCCGCGAGCAGGAGGAAGAAAGCTGTCGCTCGTTCGTAAGGTGCCCTGAAAATAAGCAGGTAATCATGGCACATCCATTCTTCAAAAGAGGTGCTCCTCCCTTCCCGGAAAGTGCCTGCTGGGGCCTTGAAGATGCCCCTGCCCAGCTCTAATTGGTCTCACAGTGTTCGGAGTCCAGCCTGTGTCTCCGTAAGTGACACCCTCGTTTGACACGCTAGGCTGGACGCTTTCAGAGGGAGGCGAGGAAGCAGACACAAGCCGTCCTGACCTCGCAGGGTGTGGAGCCGGGCTGCTGCCCGGATCCTGGAGGGACACGCAGCCCACGATCAGGCTCCGAGCCGCGGGAGAGGGTCTCAGGAGGGGCTTTATTTCCACTTGATGATAAGACTGTGATAACTCACCAGTCGAGACATGTCCAGAAATATTCCCGTTCCCCTTCACCAGCATTTTAGGAGAATTCTTCCTTTTGGACTCTGGAAACCATTCCCTGGTCTCACTGTCTGCAGTGACACCTACTGCTGACAGAACAGCTCTGGCCGGGGCTGGAGACACAGACACAGGACGCCAGCCAGGGCCGCCAGGATGGGCCGCTACGCCTAGTGACAGTCAGCGCCGGCTCTGGGGCCCGTCCTGACACAGGCAACAAGCACGATGTGCCTAAGGCGGAGCATTGGACGCAGACCCCCGGGTCCCCATTCCCAACAACAAAGGAGCCTTTCTGTTTGGAAGCCCGGCTGCCTCCCTCAGCCTCTCCCAGACTCCCCCAGCCTCTCCCTCCCAGCCTCTCCCTCCCAGCCTCTCCCTCCCAGCCTCCCCCTCCCAGCCTCCCCCAGCCTCCCCCTCCCAGCCTCCCCCAGCCTCTCCCTCCCAGCCTCTCCCAGCCTCCCCCAGCCTCACCACTGCTTCCCTGCAAGGAGGGTCCAGGAAGAAGCCCTGCTCTGCCTCAGGATAAACCACCACCTGATTAGCAAAATAATTATTCCAACTGCCACCACATTCTGCATAGACTTAAGTGGTTTTTTTTTTAACAAACAATGTTAATTTTCTCTTAGAACATCTGTGACCCATTCACAAAACTGCTAAATTAAGACAATATTATTTTAAATCACTATCTTTGTTACCTTCCCAACCTTAAGAAATGCCAGCAAATATTTAAATTTAAGACCTCGATTCCCAAGATATCCATTTGAATTCTGCCGTTGCTAATATGCAAGAATATTCTGCAGTTTTTCTCCTTAGGAGCTTTAAAGTAACAGCCAAAGCAGCAACCGCACAACAATAATTCTAAAAAATAGCCAAAGTTTTCAGTGATTATGCTGCAAACGTTCACGGTGGCGGAGCACGGCCATCTCTGGGTGGTCTGCCTCATGCACCGGCAGTGCTGGCTCCTGTGCCCCGGCCAGGCCCCGGGGACGTCGCGTCGGCTTTGACTGCAACACCTATCGTACGCAGTCTAGCATCAGGGAAAAGAGCTCCTTCCCTGTCTCACGTGCCTTGAAGAAACGCCGTTTTTCAAAGACAGAGGGGATTGTATTTGTAATTTTTCCAGTGGAATCAGCACTGAAGTCTTTCTCCTTCCCATTTGGAAGAGAGAATCAGAACGTGGTCACATTCGAGTTCCTGCCAGTTTGTGCCGGCTGTTTAAGAAGCTGACACGTATACGAACGTATTTTATGCGTATGGCATATACCAGGCGTGTATAAATCTCGGATACATAAAGCAACGGCACTAAACATAATTTAAACAAGTAATAAGAACCTCACTTCCCCCGCACAGCACACATGATCGCGGCTCTGATGGAGCCCATCACTGCCTTCTCGGAGTCATATGACCGAGTTTTGAATTGCTGTCCTTAAAATCTGACGATAGAGAACGAGCAGTCTGCATGCATTCCTACAAGAGCAAAAGTTAAGAAGTTACTTTCAGAGAACCAATTATTGTTTGTTACTCGAGAGTGCCACCACATGGAGTGATATTTGAATATAATTCAACGGTTTGAGACTCGAGAACCTGTCTGTAAATAACCCTTTGCCTCCTTCGCCGAGGCAGCAACGAGGGGTCTCCCATCTTGTCTCTGGTGTGTGAGGCTCACACTTTTCCTTGTGAAAACAGAGATGTGCCGTGTCTGGGAGCACGAATGCACTGTGGTGTAGAGCCAGACTGCTTTATTCTATCAATAAAAAAAAGAACCATTTGGTAAAAGGATGCATTGCACATCTTCTATTTAAACCAGTTTATAAGAAGCAGATGTTAAGCTTTCCTGGGCAAGAAAAAAAAAGGAGATAAATGAATTAAACTAACTTTCCAGTGCATCCCCCACTTCCTGTCCTTCTCGGTGAATGTGTGTCTTTAGCAGTTACGGGGACTCGAGGTTCTGTTATTAATGTAAGTTGTTTGGGCAACTGTTCTGTGAAATGGCAGAGGACACGTTAGGAAAGTCCACCCAATTCAAGGCTGGTTTTGAAGACGTAAACCCACATAGGTTCCAAAGCACATTAACTAGAGAATCTTTAGAGTAAAAATCACCACGTAACAGCATCTATGAAAAATGCAGCCTAGGCTTAAATTCTATGTTCTAATAAAGCGTCTGTGATTTTAGATTTCATGATCTCTGTCAATTGGCTGTAAAGTATAAATTGCAATTCAAGCAAGTTTGAGACCATTTTTTTTTTTTTCCCAGAGGAGGTTGGTATAAATTGTGATGACGTTTAACATCTAAGCCTCGGCCGGGAAGCGATCATGTTTCTAGAAGACGTGCCCCCCCCCACACACACACTGTTCACCGCATTTAGGGTGCTTTTTATCGTAACCGTCTGTAAAAGAGCTTTAATTAAATGCCGGACCCGGATGGTCTCACTGGCGGCTTTTGTGAGCAAACATGGTTTGAAGGGCAGGCGGGGTGGGGACGCTGTGATCCCACGATGGCCCCATTGGGTTCTTGTCAACCACCCCCCTCACTTACCAAACTTCAACACTATTTTTTTCCTTAGACTGCATTAATGAATCCAATAAATAAAGCATTGTATCACCCATCCAGAATGGACATTAATTTTAGAACAAAACATTAATCAATTTAAATTTATGTACTAATGCAGACACAATCAATTTCAACTTCTTATGACAATTAGCAAAGCTTTTGCCACATCCCTAAAACACACTGACCCATCAATTATGGTTTGCATCAAAGTAACGCTAATGACCCCTCCTTCGTCCTTAGGCTGTCAGCAACCCTCCTGATTGGTCCATTTGAATGCAGCAAATCAATTAATATAAATTATACATGCACGGAAAGATGGGTTAATATCATAAGTTAATTTAATTAATTGTGTTTGATTAAATGAGGCCCTTTCATTAGCCCACTTAGCCATGAACCATATATACATCATCATAATCCTTTTACAAGCTCCACAGCCCCGACACAGGCCTGACATCAGAACATATTCAAATCAGCAGCCTCAGCCATGCAAACCTCCCTGCATAATTAACAACCCAACGAGCTGCAGTCACTTTAGCTAAAAAGAAAACTGTCCACATCAACCTCTCGGATACTGTTCAAATGGAAGATGTCACGGGTAAAACAAAGGTGAACAGACAATGGTAATTAAAAATTAAAAAGGACGGGGCGGGGTTTGCAACTAAGGGAGCCGAAGTGGAAAGAGGGCCAAGGGCCTGGTCCTTTAAGAGGCGCGTGTCTATGAGGGCGCCGGGAGCCGCATTCTTTCGGGGGAGCCGAACACAAAACGTCTGCAGGGACCTGAGAGCGTGGGGCTTGGCAGGGAGAGTGAAATTCGGGAGCCATGCTGTCAGGCACAGGGGAAATTGTAGCTTGGGGCTGGCCGGGGCCGCGGGGAGCAGAGCCCAGCCAGGGTCCCGTTTGTCCCCCTCCCGTCGCCCCCCACACACCTGCCGCGGCTCCCACTCTATCCACCAGCAGGTAGCCCCGCGCTCTGGACAGGAGCCCGTCACCCCTCTGCCACTCACCTCGCTTCTGAGGCCTGCGTTCACGAAATGGATTTTCCTCCAGACGACATGGCAGAGCCTTGACATAAAATATAGGGATGTCTGACGGACGTTATTCATTCCTTCCCGGTTCGATGCACAACCTTCCAGGGATGGCTTTAATTCACGCCAGATCCCAAGTATAACAAATAACAGAGCGGCATCTCAGAGGTAGGGCCTGGTGTGCCGTGTGGTTCCAGGAGACGTTTCCAAACCCAAAGTGAGGGAGGCGGCCTCTCGGGGGCTGCGGCCACAGGTCCGGTGACGGGCTGGGCAGGGGACGGCGCCCCCGACTCAAACGCAACAAATACCAGTGTCCTTAAAACCCAGGCCACAGTCACTGATCTCAACTTTGCAGATGGTTGTCTCACTTGCTCACTGCATTTTGGGGATTTAGAGACCGTTCTTCCGCGAAATAAATGGTACCGTGACTTTGGGGCCTGTGTGTTCTCTCTGGAAAACAGGAATAGCGTGTGGCCATTAACACGAATAATAGTGCATCACAGGTACACAACAGGACGGACGCTCACCGACTGACGCGTTCGATGATCAGACGTCTTACGAATTCACACTCACATCACGGGTAATACGCCCTGCGTGTCGATGGGGTCCGTGCGCACAGGAACCTCAGCCGTCTGCCCCGAACGCAGGCAGCCAGAGAGCCCAGGACCCCGGCCTCAGTGACAGGTAGGGTGGTGGCACCCGGCATATTCCAGTGGGGACAAGGCCTGGATCAGCAGTCCTGGCCTGCTGTGTGACCCCAGGCACCCCACGCTCTGTTTGGGTTGGCCTCACCAACACTGGGATGGAAATAGCTGTTTTCTCCGAATGGCTGTTTGGGACTTAGGTCGGCTTGGAACAGGTGCCTGGAATAGTCAGCCCCCCACGAATGTTAGCTTCTATTGTTGCCACTTGCTTCTGTCTCTCTCCCCTGACACAGACTACAGTCACCGACCTCATCGGTGTAGTCACAGACTACAGTCGTGACCTCGGCCGGTGTCACGGTGTCAGGTGTACTGGTGATTCTGTGGCTCACGACAACCACATTCACCCTCTGCCTGTGGCCTGCGGGTGCCCGGCGTGCCCTGCCTCACTCACCCCCTGGGCCAGGTCTGCTCTATGCATTTCTCTTTTTGGGCCTGGTGGCTTCCCAGGCAGACGGCGGCAATGCGAGTGTCTCAGACCACGCCCGGGCACCCGCTGCCTTGCTCTGGGTCTGCTCCCATTCAGTGGCTGGGACGAGTCTCCTGGACGGGCCAAGAGTCAGCAGGGGGGGGAGGGTATCCTACGATGAGGTGAATGTCCAGGGGCCACACCAGAAAAATCATTTTCTGCTTACAAAGACCACTGAATGTGTTAGCTGCCTGGTTTCTGGAGCCCCCACACCATGCCCGGTTAAACTGTGCTGATATTTTGTACCCACATCATTCTCCCCCGTTAGACCCGTTGCAAATTCTTAAACACAAAGCTAAATTATGTAGAATGAAAGAGTACATTGAGGCATAAATGAATGAATGCACAAATGAAAATATTCATCTCCAGCTATTCTGTTCTACTGGTTGTGTAATGTCACAGGACTTGCGAATTAGGCTGAGCTCTCATTCATGACGTGCCCCCTCCCCTGTAAGAATTTGGGACAGCTGCACAAATCCTACGAGGGGAATATATTCTATAGCGAGGCGATTCAAATACAGAATATTGTTGGTTTTTGAATAACAACTGAAATAGACTTTAAGGGTTCAGAAAAACTGATTTGAGAGTTGGTGTTCAATTTATTAAAACCGTAAAAATCATTCAAAAACGTAATTTAAAAACGAGGCAGACTGGAATTCTGTTCACGGAGAAACGAGCTGAACATAGGGTGCTTTTTCAGGGGTTCTTTCCCGGAGCCTGACCTCATCAAGTGCCTTTTGGTGGAAACGACCTACCGTGATCTGGCAGACGTGGTCATGTTTCAGAACCTGAAAATTGAGGAATCCTTGAGCAGCCCAGAAAAGCGGCTACTCCCCACCTGCCCTGCATGAGAAAGAATTTCAAATGAAAAAGTAAAACCCGTGACTACTGAGTTAGCGTTTGCAGATCTCTCACGGAGGAAGCAGAAAGAACCTACTAAATATATGTATGAAGTCTGGAAAGTTTTCACTCATGTTTACGAAAGCATGCTGCCACGTCTGTGTCTGAATGCCTGAAACACTGTCTCCAGCAAAAATAAGCACAGGTTTGTTACCCAGCAGGGGGAACAGAGACAGCTGTAGCAAAACAAAGAGTATATGAATTCCAAATAAAATTGCTGAATTAAGTCTTGAAATGAAGATTCTCGAATGCAGAATACACGAGGTGTTCTAGGGGAGAAAAACCTTTATCTGATCTTATGTCATAATGCATAGCTTAAATAAAAGGTAATGCAAATGAGCTCACAGTCGGTGCGCGAAGAAACAATAAAAGGGCAGTTAAGGGGAACAGAGCGCACGTATGAGCAGAGATGTGTATATGCGACACTATGGTCGCTACTGTGCCCTTGTGTATCTGATACGGAAAATGGTTAAATGCCCTTCAGAGCTCTTGTGGTTACTTTATCTGCACGTGGACCCCGAGCTGACGGAGCGCCCGGGGGAGAGGCATCCGGGGATGTTGCCAACTTGCCTGAGCAGCTGACTTTAGCAACTTCCAGAAGGAATCACTGAATTTGTTTCCGCCATCCCAAGGCGTCGCTCGGATCCTGTGGGATAATGACAGGAATCCCTGGGGACGGCAGAAGAGAGAAAATCTACAGAAGGCAGATTTAAGGACCTGCTTCTTCAATCCAACGGAGGCCTATTTGAATAAGTTGCTTACGAGAGCTGCTTCCTTGACGTTTCCTTCCCCTCCGTGAGAAATCCCACATGCCGACAGCTAAGCTAATTTTCACCCCCAAACAATACCGCGGTGCTCCCCACACCTTGATTTGCTAGTCACATAGATAACAGAAGGTTTTCTAAGGGAAGATACCATTTATGGTCAGATTAGAAGGAGAAAGAAATCATCCGCACGGAGGGCTCGGATTTACAACCCTTTTTGCAAATTACAGACACTGAGGGACCCTATGGTAGAGAAGTCTCCTTATATTATTTATCCACCATTTCTGGGTTAAACAGTCCCTTTACTCAGAAAAACAAAATATGTGAGCTTCTTGGAAACCCAGTGTTTTATGAACACGGTTCGAGAAACATGGGCACGAAGAAGCTTTATTTAAATCTCCTCCTGTTTCCAGAGGCCTCGCTGACCCAGAGAAGCCCATACCTGTCTGGGATTGCCTGAGGTAGGTGCAGGGGCCATGAGAACGGCTGGGGCAGGGAATGCCATTCGCCAGTTGGGGACTATTAATTTAGTGTTTGCAGATCACGCTTAGACAAAGAAAACTTTCCGTCACTCTTAGAACTGAGCCCCTGGAACTTACATGTTACAGGAGGTTAGGTTATTTTGACGGGTGAGTTCAAAATGGTCTCCTTCAGTCTGTGAAGCTAATATTCAGCAAATTGCTTCTATTGCCCTAAAATTATGTTTTGTTATTCAAACTCTTGCCATACGTTAAGAGCTGTATGCATATGTATTGAGATAATATTTGGTCTCTAAGGGTTTTTTTTTTTCAACAGGCAATTCTAAAGACATATTTAGGAATAAATGTACACAATTCCTTCTTAACGCAGGAACAACGATACTTGAGTAAAACTGGCTTTGTAAACTTCTATTTAAAATATGTGAAAATGACTTAAACTCATTGTTCTATAAAATAATACACATATGGCATTTATTTTTCTTGCTTGATTGCACTGGCTAGAAGTGCCAGTAAATGTTACATAAAAGTGGTTGGTCAGGTGTCCTAGCTTTTCTCTTGATCTTAGTGTGCTTTTGAAGTAAAAGACTTTGACATAAGGCATTTCTGAGAATCCAGTGATAAAAGTTTCAAATATGGTAAATACCTCTTAAATTTAAAGAACATTTCAAGTCCTTAAGGAAGACACCAGCTTCAGAATAGATACACTGGAGAAACATCAAACTACGTCAAAGAAGCCAGGCATACGATACCACAGATTACATATTTCCATTGCATGGAACGGCTAAAAATGGCAAATCTGCACATACTGAGAGAATAGTAGTAACCTAGGGTCAGGGGATACAAATGAGGATGGGCTTGCAAATAAGCAGAGGGAATCTTGTGGGGGTTATTGTAACGCTTTAAAATGATATTCTGGTGATGATTGCGCGGCTCTGCAAAATTCCTGAGTCGCACACAAATGTTGGTTGAACACTTTAGTATGTAAATTTTTCCTCAATAAAACGTTCATAATAAATAATTTTCAAGAGAAGAAAACATATATTTTCCCCGAAAGTCAGATAATGGACTCAAAATTAGAAATACAATGGAAAATAGATTCTTGATCCTCCCTCTCTCCCCACCCTCCCCCACACACACATTTTTCAGGGACGTACAGCGTGAGTCAAGCCCTGGAGAAGGTTCCCTGTTGATGGAAATGGAAATGGTGGCTATTGTGAAAGAGCTCCCCAAATGGAAACTCGGCACGCTCTTTTTCCTGATTTCATTTGTGATCTTGTGCAAGTTGCATAACCCACTCTTTATCTTTCCATTGTGTTTAATTCTCTGTCTCATTTTTGTATGCATCCTCGGAAGATTTCACATTTTTGTTCCAATATGCCAACTTGTTTTTCCAATGGTATACTGGCAGGAATTTCTTTTTTCTTTTCTTTTCTTTTCTTTTCTTTTCTTTTCTTTTCTTTTCTCTTTCCTTTCCTTTCCTTTTCTTTTCTTTCCTTTCCTTTTCTTTTTTTTTGTCTTATACCTGCTACCACAAAGCAAGAGTTATCCTGATTTTGGTGGCTTAACACCTAACTTGGATTGAGCATTTCTAGAGATATTCTCCTCCCCCAAATTATGTTCTTGCCTGAACATTTTCATGGCAATAGTGCTTCCATGGGGCTTTTGCCAGAGTGACCAGAGAGCTTTCTGCTGCAATTTTGTTAGCAGATTTAAGAAAGGAATTTGATTTGAACATTTTTGCAAGTCATCAGTTTATGTTGATAAGTTATGGACCGGTTAAAGTGACTCATATGTAGGTTTAGGCTCTCAAGAGTGAGGTGACATTTAGAAACATGGATTCTGAGATTCTATATTAGAGCCAGACCATCAAGTATGAAAGCATAGAGATACAGAAGAGAAATAAAGAAGAATCCTAGAGGACATCCACGTTCAGATGTTGGAAGAAGGAAGAGAGGGGCCTAGGAAGGAAAACGATACCTTTAAAGAGAAAATACCACTGGGGATTTCAGGAGAGCCTTGTAGTAATCCGTCCCTCTTACTGACAGGGGCTGTAGCTGACTTCTGAGAGTTTTCTTAGACATAGTACTGAAGTCGGATAGCCCTGGGAGGTGGTTGAGTGAGGCTGAGGAGAAGAGACAGACTGGCAGTGGGGAGAGAGGGGAGGGAGCAGGAGGTGAGGGTAAGCACAGACAGGGACAAGCAGCTTTGAACGTTGGAGGAGAAAGAAGGCACAGAAAGTGTGCGGTGAGTGAGAGAATGGTGGGGACATTGAGATAAAACAGCATGAATTTGTTGGGAAGTAGAATCAGCAATGCTTCCACACCCAGGACCAAGGGCAGCGAAACAGATGTGGCGAGAGGGGGTGTCCTGGAGGACGAGAACCCATCAAAATGGGAGAAGCAAAGGTTATCACCACGGGGAGGAAACTGGCAATTGGCGGAGGAAACGGGTTTGGAAGGATGGGATGTACAGAGTCGGGCCTTGCTAATCAGTGGTCACAGTGGGCCACAGAGACCGTGCTTCTCTTTGCCGGCTGCGGCCACCATTGGGGACCACACTGATTTGCAAGATCGAATTTCTTTTCAACTCAGATTTTAGATCAGTTATGTGTCTACTTTCCTCTTCTTTACAATTGTCCTGGTCTATTTCTTGGATTTGTCTACAGGTTTTTAGACAGAAGTATCAATTTTATATATCATCATTTTCATCAATCTCTCCTTCTGGAAGTTTCCCCTTTCTTTCATGACGCTATTTCAATTTCTTCCATGTCAGTTTTGCTTTCATTGAATTTAATGAGAACTTAATTCCTCTGTTAGCTTTTATTTTTGTGGTAATCGTCCTTTGTTCCCTGTGTCTCCACACCAATACTTAATTACCATCTAACAACACCCAGGTCCTGTCGATGGCAGACCAATCATTTTCATTTCTCTTCTAATATATGAAACACAGACATTCTTAATATTCCTCTTACTCCTACAAAACATCATGTTCAGAGACATTCTTTTCCTTCCCTCCTGATTGGTGCTATATGTTTTTAAGAACTCAAAGTTGTTATTATGTTCAGTTTACACAGCCATGAGTAGAGAATGACCCGTTCAGTACTGGGTGCATGCCCTATATAAGCAGGTGGTGTGGACATACCTTCATGGTTCATTCAGGTGCTGATGTTGTCACCTTGCTGATGTAGACTTTATGGGCCAGGTGATAGAGGCCTACTAGCCACCTTCTGCCTGCAACACATTGGGCACACTGTGCTGAACTTGAGGTCAGCTTGTGTCCCAACTAATATTAATCTTGTTGTCATGTTTTACAAGATATTTGTCCATTTCATCTAAATTCTTTCATTAATTGGTATAAAGTTTCCCACTGTATTTGCTCATTATCCTTTTAGTATCTGTATGATGTGTAATGATATCATATATTTAAAAGAGTTTTTAATGTTTATTTTTGAGAGAGAGAGACAGAGCATGAGCTGAGGAAGGGCAGAGAGAGAGGGAGATACAGAATCTGAAGCAGGCTCCAGGCTCTGAGCTGTTAGCACAGAGCTCTTTGTACGGTTTGATCCCCTGAACACGAGATAATGACCTGAACCAAAGTCAGATGCTTAACCAACTGAGCCACCCAGGGGCCCCAGTTATAGCATATCTTTTATTTCTGATGTTTGTAATTTATATCCTCTATTTTTTCTATGTTAACTCCAGCTAAAGTATTATCAATCTATTATTTTTTTTAAATCAATTCTTGCCTTTATTATTTTTTATTTTTGTCTTTTTTTTGAATTTTGTTATGTTTACTTATTTTTTTTTTTAGAGAGAGAGAGAGAGAGAGAGATCAGGGGAGGCACAGAGAGAGGGAGACACAGAATCTGAAGTGGGCTCCAAGCTCCGAGCTGTCAGCCCAGAGCCTAACGCGGGGCTTTAACCCACCAACTGTGAGTTCATGACCTGAGCCAAATTCAGACGCTTAACCAACTGAGCCACCCAGGCGCCCCTTCTTTTTGTTATCTACCCCATTATTACTTTCTCTTTTTTTGCCTTTTTTTTTCTGTGGGGAGGGGAGGGCTAACTTACCCTTGTATTATTATGTTCTTTAGGATACATCTTAGATTTTAAACCTGTTTTTCATGATATAAATATTCTAAACTCTCCATGTTCCTTTAAGAACTGCTATTGCTACAATTTGAAAATTCTGATATGTTGTGTTTTCCTTGTCATTCAGTTCAAAATATGTTCTAATTCCTTGAGATTTCTGTTGGATTGTGGATTTCTTAGAAGTGTCTTGCTTATTTCTCAGATGGTTCGATATTTTTTAAACACTTTATTCTTACTGATTTCTAACACAATTCTGGTATAGTCAGACTCTGTATGACTTAAATCCTTTTAAAATTATCAAGAATTGGGGCACCTGGCTGGCTCAGTCAGTTAAGCATCCGACTTCGGCTCAGGTCATGATCTCATGGTCATGAGTTCGAGCCCCGCGTCGGGCTCTGTGCTGACAGCTCAGAGCCTGGAGCCTGCTTCAGATTCTGTGTCTCCCTCTCTCTCTGACCCTCCCCCGTTCATGCTCTGTCTCTCTCCGTCTCAAAAATAAATACAACATTAAAAAAAATTTAAAATTATCAAGACTTGCTTTACGGCACAGCGTGGGGGCTATACTGGTGACTGTCCCAAGTATACTTGAAAATAATATGTACTTGCCATTGCTGTGTATAGGGTTCTATACACATCAATTAGGTCAATGTGTTAACAGCTATGTCTTCTGTAACTTTAGCAATATTTTTTGTTTGTTCCTTATTTTAAAAATTATAAAAAAGGATGTTAGAATTTCCAACTATAATTGAGGATTTGTCTATTTCTTCCTTAGTTACATTTTACTTTAAATATTTTGAATCTCTGATATTACATTTTTATATCTTTTTGATTAAGTCACCTGTTATCTTTATAATGTAAATGTATCTTGAGTTCCATTTTTTTTTTGGATATTACTATAGCTATCCTGATTTCAGTATACTTAGTGTTTTTCCAGATTTTATCCATGACATTTCTACATCTTAATATTTAATGTGTACCTCTTATAAACAATGTGTAGTTTTGTCTTGCGTTTCTATTTATTCTCACAATCTCTTCCTTGTAAGGGAGTACCAAGGCCATTAACATTTAATGTAACCATCATAGGATGGAATTCGAGCTCACCTCGTTGCTATTTGTTTTCTTTGTTTCTTATTAGTCCTTTATTCCTTTTTTGCTGACTTCTTTTCAAATAACTAAGTAATTTTTAGTACTGACTTTTGTCTCCTTAATTGGTTTTTAACTATTTTTTCCCTTTTTTTAAGTGCTTGCTCTTGGGGTGAAGTTTCACTTTTCATGGTCCTCACTCACTGTATGTTCAATGTGAGAGCCTATAACATCTTCACTTTGGTACTGTTATATATTTCACTTTCACTTTGAACTGCATTGTTTTAGTTTTTATTATTTGTTTTAAACAATCATTTTACTCTTAAAAAACTTTTAAAAAGCAAGAAATACTTATGAAAATATTCTCTCATATTACATGCATGTTTGCAATGTCTAGTGATCTTTATTCATTCCTGTAGCTTCTTAGATCAACATGACATTGGTTTGTTTCTGCTGGAAATTGTTTCCTTAGCCTTTCTTATATTTCAAGACTTCTAGCTCAAATTCTCTAAATTTTTGCTTCTCTGGAAATGTCCTTATTTTGTTTTAATTTTTGAATGATATATTTACTGGATGTTCTATTCTAATTAGCAGTGTTTTGTCTTCAGCCTTTGAAAGAAGTTCCTTTGTTGTCTTCTGGATAGAATTTTGTCTAATGAGAAGTATCTTTATTCTTCTTTTTCTATTTTTTTAACATTTATTCATTTTTTGAGGGACAGAGAGAGACAGAGCATGAGCGGGGGAGGGGCAGAGAGAAAGACAGAGAGAGAGAGAGAGAGAGAGAGAGAGAGACAGAGGCAGAATCCAAAGCAGGTTCCAGGCTCTGAGCTATCAGCACAGAGCTTGACACGGGGCTCGAACCCATGAACTGAGAGATCATGACCTGAGCCAAAGTCAGACGCTCAACCGACTGAGCCCCGCAGGCGCCCCCATCTTTGTTCTTTTGTATATCATACATCTTTTTTGCCTCTGGCTATTGGTAAGATTTTCTTCCTACTACTAGTTTTTAGTAGTTTGACTATCATGTACCTGTGTATGGACTTTTTTGTTGGTTGGTTTTTTGTTTCATTTTATTCTGTTTGTCTTTGTGGTTTTGAGGGTTTGTTCGATCTATGCATTGATGTTTTTGATCCAATCCGGAAAATTCTGACCCTAATTATTCAAATATGTCGGTCTTCTCCCCTGCTTTTCCTTCACCCTTGTTTTTCCTTTTGGGCCTTAAATTACCTTTTTGTTTGGCCACTTCATGCTATAGGTCATTAGTTGCTGGGGTTTGTCATTGTTGTCACTGTTTGTTGGTTTTATTTTAGTTGTTTATTCTCCCTGTATTAAGTTGGAAAATTTCCACTGTTCTGCCTTCAGGTTCACTGACTGGTCATTCTGTAGTGTTCCATCCTCTGTTGATCTCCTATAATAAATTTTGTATTTCAGGTAATATATTTTTAAGTTGCAATCTCAGTCTTCCCCAGTTTCCAATTTTTTATCTATTATTGCACTCATTGTATCCTTTTTATCCATCTAGTTGGTCTACTCATGAATATACCTCTTATGGGTATTTCATTATTTTTATTTTATTTTAATCTTTTTAATGTTTATTTAATTGTGGGAGAAAGAGAGCAAGCTGGGGAGGGGCAGAAGAGAGACAGAGAGAGAGAGAGAGAGAGAGAGAGGATACAAAGCAGGCTCTATGCCATCAGTGCAGAGCCAGACACAGGACTCAAACCCACAAACCGTAAGAGCGTGACCTGAGCAGAAGCCACTGACAGAGCCACCCAGGTGTCTCTTACCGTAGGTATTTTAAAGTAATTATTCACCAATTCCCAAATCTGGGACATTTTTAGGTCTATTAGTATTGGAAGCTTTTCCCCTTGACTATGAATTTCCTGTTCCTGTTTATTTGCCTGTTTAGTTTTCTTTGTTTTTTACTGCATACTAGGTATTGCAAATTATGCTTTGCCGGGATTCTGGAGTCTGTTATCTGTCTCTAAAAAGTGTTGAGTTATTTTTCTGGCAGGCAATTAAATTACCAGTGAATTGCCTATCTCTTACAAGTGGTTTGGTTTTGTGGCTTATTTGAGTAGATCTACTTTGATTTATTCCTTAGTCCTAACACATAGGTCTTAGTCCCAGAGGATGGTCCTTTCTCATAAGGCTTAATTCCCTTTGGGATCTATAAGGAAGACTGAAATATTGAGCAAGGCCCTATACTCTGGCATGCACTCACAGCTCTGGTTTCACAGTGACTTACAGCCCCTGCAAAATTTCTCCTCAGAGTTTTGAGGTTTCCAGCTGATGCTTTAACAAGTTATCATTAAAGTTTTACCCGTTGCCCATGCAGTTTAGGAGTCAGCAGCGACCTGAGGGGATTTTGCACTCAGAATGAGGGCCTGGCCTCTTTTTCCTTTCTGGGATTCTTCTTCTCGATTTCAGCATCTCTGGTTCCCCCAAATTCAACCTCTGACTCAAAGCCCTAAGGTACCGATGCCTCCTGCTTGAGCTCTATTCTCTTGACCTAGAAAAACCTGGACATGTCCTATGGGATAAGACGGAAGAATGGGAATCTTTTCTGTGGTTCTCTTCTTTCAGTGCTAAAATTCTCTTCAATTTCTGCTGGTTTTGGTAAATCTTGAGTACCTTTAAATAATAGGTTTTTAAATATCTTGTCCAGAGTTTATAATTGTGGTTGGCAGGGGAGTTATCTGATATAGTCCATTTTGCCATTACTGGGAGATGGAAACCTTCAGAATTCACTTCAGTATTTGGAGAACCAAATACCTTCTGGAGGAGAAGTGAATATCGACACTTCCCAGGTCTGCACACATTGACCCATTTAATGTCCACATCACATGATCCGCTGGATTTCCTGACCATGCTGGCCGTTGTCCTTATTCTTTGTCTCCTGCCCAAGTGTCCAGTGGGGTTGTAATGGAAGGATGTGCCAGAAGAAGGTAGAAGGTGTCCTTAGGGCATGTGAGGCCAGGGATTGATTTTAGGTTTTCGGAAGTACAAAAATTGGGGTAAGATAGACTTCGGTGAGTGTGTGTGTGTGTGTGTGTGTGTGAGTATCTGCAAGTGTGATTTCAAGCAGTGAAACATTCCCTTCTCCGTCTCCCATCCTGCCCCTGAGAAACTATGTGAGGAACCAGAGCTGAAATTCATCCCGCGTGGACCAGTGTGAACGACAGCATTCATTCCCATACTGTGAAATATTTTCAGCATCTCCGCTGTGTGGAAAGCCAAATTCATAGAACAGCAAATAAAGGTAGAACTTCCTTGGTGATGATCCGGAACACATCCGGAGAGCTCTCCGTCGGTCCTCTTTCCCTCTGGTGCCCTCTGAGACATCGTGGTGGGGGGACCTGCAAGTCAGGGGACACAGGTGGGATTCGTGTCTTCCTGGCGCAATGGGTTAGACCCTGAGAACTAACACCACCTCCAGTGCACATGAGGCTGAGGTGCCCTGAGAATGTCACTGTGTGTCTTTGTAAAGCGACTCTCATCTATCTCAGGGACAGGAAACATCCAAAGGTCATGGGAAATCACTCTCTAGTGGGCATGAGTGGTTCTGCAGAGAGAACACCACAGTTCACTTCCGTGACTCCACTTTTTTATGGTTGGCCACAGTCCCCTTAGCAGGGCAGAAATGTTTCTGTGGACCTATTAACGTGTCCAACGAGGTTAGAGTTAAGTACAATCGAACCGATTCATTATGTTTCAGGGGAATTTGATCTTTCCACTTAACTCTTCAAACAAAAGGGTAACGGTTTTATTGGCCTTGCCAAGTTTCATATTCCATAAAGACAGAAAACTTCTTGAAAAACATGCCTTATATGTTATTGAGTTCCTTCTAAGAGGTTGGAGAATAGGATCACCAGATGATGAAAAGTATTCCAGGCCTCATTTTTAAGAGCTCCTCCTGGCTGAGCAGGGAGCGATCGACCTTGTGGGCAGAGACAGAGGGAGGAAGTCCAGGCTGTGCTTCAAGAAGAGTGAGGACCAGTGAATGATTTTGCTCTAGGGAAGTGAGAAAAGCATCCCAGCAGTAGCGTCTGAGCTGGGACTAACGGTGAGGAGAAGGCTCTGGACAGAGAAGAAGCGTAGGAATCCATGCTGGTTTGGAGCACCAGCCTGTCTTGCCATTTTTGTATTGTTTCCAAGGACAAATAGTCAAACTCAAATCCCCTGTGCTTTTCTAGGACCAGAGTAAACGTCCTTGGTTTTCCTTTCCTTGTTTTGGTTTTCCAGTCAACACAGTAATACTTTTGTGGAATCCAAAATTTATCGAACAAAGACTGAAAACATGCTTCCAGTTAACCTCAGCCGTCTGCCTCTGTAGACACCTTTACAATCTTTGGGTCTATCCTTTCGTAATTTTAAGTAGAGAAAAAATATAAAATCAAAGACCTTATTTCTTTATTTTTCGCACAGATAGGATTATGCCACATACAGTGATTTTGAGTTTCTTTTTTTAAATTATCAATATGTTACAGGGAGCTTTCCATGTGGATAAATAGAAAGCCGTCTCATTCTTACAAGAGAGCTGTAATTTATCTGCTGCCCCCTTTTGAGGGACTTGAGGTTTATCCTAATTTTCCCACTACCTTAAGAGTGTGATGAATATTTGTAGCCAGAACTCTTTGTGCACCTGTCAGACCTGATCCTCGGCCAGATTTCTATCACTGTCCGAGCCACTGGAAAGGTATGGAAATTGCCAGTAGCATCAGCACTGGAACCACAATCAGAATGCACCGTTTTCCTTGAGTTGCTGGTTTATTTCTACAAACTCATCTCTATTTCTTAGTATTATGTAGTATCTGAGCAAAGTGCTAAGTGGTTTTGCCCACTTTTTTTTCATCAGAACGTTCTTTGAGAATGTGAAGAAACTCTCGTGTATTTGGCCCCCTAGAATTTGCAAAACATGTTTAGATGCTTACAATGCACAATTGTGCATAATTTCTGGAGGCCGAGGGCCCCTTGGACGTCAGACTCGCTCATTTCACAAGTAACTTTTGCTCAATGTTTGCTTTAATCCTTCCACCGAAAATTAATAAATTTTAAGTTTATTGAAGTCATTTAACTTACTATTTAAGTTTAAAATTCGTCTTTCCATATATAGTCCCATTGATCCCTAGAGCTACTATAAAATATGAAAACTACTAACCCCCTATCCACGATCTCTTCAAAAATAAACGAACATATGGGCATTGAGGGTGAAGTTTCACAAGTTGGGAACTCATTTGCTTCTTGAGAGAGAAGATTCATTCAATTGGCACTGAGCAGCGACAGCTATAAATATGATGTCTAAATATTTTACGAATTAAACTCCAAAATTTCAGCAAAGCACAAAACAGACGCTTACTTCATACAATGATAACTCCTGTCTCTGTTACAGGTTTGGCTCACTCGCGATGTTCACATTCAATTTCAAACACAAACCTCTCAGCAGCATGTGCTAAGGCTTAACTAATCTGCTCTCTTCACTAAAGCGTGCGTAATACGCCCAAGTATTGCTAATTCAGCAGTGAAAAATAAATTACACTTTTAAGCCCAACAATTAACACTCAACTTTAAATGCTGCTTCTGCTCTGACATCCACCATTCCTACGGAATGCAGCCAGTGGGATTATATTAATATTTCCCCACAAATCCCTTCAACCACTTTGTTAATTCTTCCAGGGTTGACATAAATTAAAGAACACTTCCTGAGTGTCCTGAAACAGAAGCCATTTCTTAAGCATCTACACAGACCTCAGCACCAAGCAGAGCGTGAGAACCACCAGAGAACGACACTTTTTGCAGGATGGGGGTGAGTCTCACTGTGGGGAGGGTGATGGCCGTGGTGCCCCACTGACTCTTCTGAAGAGGGGATACGGTTAAGGCCCTTGGGGCGGGGACTGTCCTCCCTTGCACGGCTTTTAGACCCTTCCATGATGTGGTCTCTGCCCGCCTCCATTCCTACGGGGTCTCACCCTTTGTTCTGTAAGTGTGCCTGCCGTCCCGATCCGCTGGCCAGCTCCCCACGCGGGTGTGCAGTGTCCAGCTACTTCTGGTCGCCTCTGTGCTGACTCAGACAGGACCCCAGACTTGTCCCCACGCGTCATTTCCTGAGGTCCTTTCCCGGCCTCCACCGGAAGCACCGTTAGGGCGTCCTGCATGCGTCTGTGCGTGTAGCTGCCCCTAGACTGACCCTCCCTCGTGTGCTCCCCCCTTGCCTACTGCCCCCAACCTGCTGCCCCCCAGCCTGCCGCCCCCCAACCGTCCTGCCCAGCACTCAGCATCCGTGGCTCAGGGTGCTTGTGGAGGGCAAGTGTGTGAGGGCACAGACCCCTCAGTCTGAGCCACCCTCTGAAGGGCTCACGCTCATTTCTGATGACCAGGATGTTCCCCCAGAGGCAATAGGAAGCATCAGCCCGTAGCCGGAAGTGGTGAGGGACGGAAGCTTCCAGAGTCTCACTGTGGTTGGTAGCACTGGGTCTAGAATGGCACGTGTTAGTGACATTTGCAAGCACACATGTGGCTGTAAACACACGGGCTGTCAAAAAGCCACATCTGATGTCCACATTCTGAATAAGCCTTACAAGTGGATTCAATCTACATCCTTGTCAAGAAACACACATTCGTTTGTTCACCTTGGGTTAAACCCTGCCACGGCCAGTGGTTTCCCCAGGAGCAGCCGCTGCAGAAAGTAACAGGCGGCCGCTGGACCCCCAGAAGCACAGGACCCCCTGCCGTGGGGGGACCGCCACACAAAGGCAGAGCTGGAGGAGGCCCGAGGTGAACACGCCCCTGCTTGCTGTCACTTCCCCTCCGACAGCCTGGCGGGAGCCAGCACCTGGTCCCCTGCTGCCTCCTCACCGCCAGCCACCCGTCGGCACCACCCGTCTCCCACTCCCCAAGTCCCCCCGAGACCTGGAACAGTATTGAGGCATACGTATCACATGCTACTCCCTGGGCACGCAGGAAAGGTCATCGCACATGACCACCCCGGTGGAAACCTGTTACCACCACACGGTGGTCTGGTCTGTCGTGATCCACCTGGAACCTGTACAAGAGACCAGCCCAGCTCGTTCAAGCTGTTGCCTGACCGCAGGAGGGGAGGGCACCCCAGTGACTCGGCAAGTGGGGACACTTGAAGCACCACGAGGCACCGGGTAAATAAGATCAACGGCAACGCGGGTCTCCGGGTGGTCGCGATGTCATTCATGCAAGATGACGTACCGAGGGCTTCCTGTGTGCCAGGCGCTGGGTGTGTCACATGACATTGCACGGCCCACCCCTCCTCAAGCACTGACGAGCAGGGAGAATGACCTGGGAGGACCCGAGGAGACGCAGACACCTTCAGCCTTTCAGAACGTGCTGTCTTGGGTGACTGTCACGGGGTATCACCCTTCCGTCTTTTCAGGGTCATGAGGGAGACTCTTGGGTGACAGAGGAGTAAGGACTTCCTGCCTGAAAGGGCCCCTCTAACCAAGAAATTGATAAGCTCCTCACTGGGGGTACAGGGACCAGCTAACCACGGCGCTCGTGCAGAGGGCCCTGGGCTTCGCCACCTTGACCTCCACCCACGCTATCCCTGACGCTGACTGAAACCCTTCACGGAGGGAATTAAACCCTCATGCCTCTAAAGGTGAGGACACAACAGCCGTGAGAATGTTTACTGCCTGGCTCCTGACGAGGGGCGGGATTAGGAGAAGCTACGGGGACCTCGGTTTCCTTCTTCTCCTGTTCCATCCCATTCTCTAACAGCAGATGCACACCCAAAGCCATCGGCTGTTGGGTTTCTGGAGCAGAGCTTTCTTATTGTTTGCTTGCCTGCAACGAAATAATTCCTTGAAGTAAACGACAGCAGATGCTGGAGTTAGACCGACGGAGAAATTCATCGTGCGCCCAGAAAGGCCGAGCATCAGCTCCGATTCCCTTTAGTACGCGTAGTCTCTGAAGAGCCAAGTTCAAAAGTAGACGAGGAGTCATTTCTGAAGACCTGGTCTTGTGTTTGGTTATAAGAATACAAACCTGTGGCGTAAACCCAGTTTTTGCTTTGAAATGTAATTTGCATGGAAAATCAAACAGAGGTATTAATGTTAGACTTTAATGATCTTACTCAGAATATAATTTCAGGATTATCATTTAAACCAATTATCATTAGCTTAGGCTACTTCTGTTGAGGTTTTACCTGTGCCATAAATAGCTATTATGTCTTACACCTTGGTTTGTTTGTCCTTTGCCTCTTTGCCCAAATAGAACCGTCCTGGAAGTTACTAGTACACACGATGAAATCATAAATCAATGCAAATATTCCATTCAGATAGCTTTGGATAGAAATAAACCCGAGAGTTCTCTAATATGTCATAAAACTGTGTATGGCTGGCACAATTATTATTTTTTTTACTAGATTCTTGGGTCCAGCAAAACCTCTTTATTACTCTTTCACTGGAACCAGGACTTAAATCAGAAACCTCAGAGGCCAGTGCTGTAAAATGCAGCTTAGACTGTAAGCAAAATACAATATCCACAAAAAATACTCAGCTGATAAAAACAGTGAGGTCCTAAGGGGCATCAAACGTTTGTCTTCATAAATGCGCTTACCTTTTTGGATGCCGCGCTATATGTTTTGCATGTACGTTTATTTAATCCTACAGTAAATATGTATTCTTCACATTCCAAACAGGAAGAAAATGGGTATTTGAAAGCATAAGCAATGATGCCAAGGGATTAGGGTTTGCAAGTGGATTTAAATCCATTTGTGTCTACACCAAGGGCCTCTCTCTGTCCTTTGCTAAGACCCAGGCTCTCTCTTGACCCACCATCTGTAATCTCCACCACTGTTTAGAGACAGCCACGCATTTGGAGACTGGCTTCAAGGTTGCGGGCTGTGTGCGTCATCATTCTTCCTAACAGCAAAACGTGGATGACGTCTGCCTCATTGGGTTTTGTGAAGGTTAAGAGATTTTTTTAAATGCGAGATTGCATCTGACAACAATCTGAGTTACAATGCCCGGCATTCGGTAGACACCCAGGAAATGCCTTACCCCCTCTGTCGTATTTAAATAAAAGGTATGATTACAAATATGGCTTCTCCTCTACACGCCCCATCTTCCACCCTGTGTCTGTTGCAAATAACACCTCGGGGTGCCCTGTGTTCCAAAAACACCCGCAGCACCCTTTGGAGACACTGAATTTGCTCCAACTGATTTTCACTAATGTGGTTCCCAGTTAAACATATCGAGAGAGCAGCAATTCTAATCCGTTGTAACATTTATTCTTTTTCCTACTCTCGGATAAATGGATTAGTATCGTTAGGATTAGGTTTGCAAAGATATGCCCGATGGGTATACCCAAGATGGTCTGTGCTTCTGTGTCTACGTGTGTGTGTGATGGAGAGAGAACAGACCACCTATGTTAAAAACGAGCGGATCGAGACCAGAATGCTAAGTCTGGAAATACTTCTTTTCCTCTTTTTGTTTAAAGTCTGGATTCTTCACAGACGTGATGTGTGCCACATGAGGTGATGGATACGCTAATTGGCCTGATTGTAGTGATTATTTCCCAAGATATCTGAGCCTCAAAACCACACATGACACATCTTAAATATACATAATTTTTACGTGTCAGTGGTATCTCAGGAAGTATGCTTTAAAAGACTATACTCTTTCATTGTAAACATAGATAAAGGTTTACTTTTACATGCATATTGGGTTTTTTTTTTTGGTGTTTTATTATTTGTCTACAATCTTGTTCTAATTTTAAAAGAGTAAATTAGTGACTTCCAAACTTTCTTCTCATCTTCGACGGGACCTTTCCAGTTATTACAACAGTCTAGAGACCGTTGTTTTATGGCGGGGTCCCTTGGGAAGTGTCAGGAGTAGTCAAGGTGACACTCGTGGGGCATGGTACGTATCTGGGGAATTTGAGTTCCTGACTTCCAACAAGCCACAGCAGACCCTCTGGTCATGTGGCTCGTCCCCCCTCCTCCTGCCGTCCTGGTTTCCACACGGCCCCCTTGGCTGGCCTCTAGCCTCAGGTCCTCCGGTTCGCTGACCACGTCTGCGGGACCACGTCTGCGGGCCACGTCTGCGAGCCATGTCTGCAGGCCGGGGCCTCCTGCAGGAGACCTGGGTCACACCATTTCCTGAGGCTGAGATTCTCTGGGCCTTCATCATTTCAGGTTTCGGATCTGTCCTACCAGATCCCGAATAACCGTGGTAGTTACAAAGATCAGTGATGGGTTGTTAAATAAGCTAAGTCCCACCCTGAATCCCCTTTCCAGGGTGCGGCTATGGGGTCTTGGAGAGTTAGCGGATGTGCGTGTCTAGCTGGCTCCCGTGCTGATCTGGACCCCACCTTCCCTCCTCATCCCAGGGCTGCTCTGTCTCCTGACGCAGCGAGTGCTGACGCAGGTGTCCGGAGCAGGAAGAGCTCTTTTGTGGCTTCACACTCTCGCCCTCCTCTGGCCACCGCCCAGCCCTTTACCCATCGGGAGTGCCTCCCTGATGTGGAAAATGAAGCCGGAAAATGAGCTTTCTCCACAGCCTGGCTGAGCCACGTTTTCACTGTCCATTTTAGAGTAACAGACTTCCTGCCTCCCTCCGACCAGGTTTGGGTCATTGCACATGTGATTTAAAATTTTTTTTAATATTTACTCGTTTTTGAGAGATAGAGGGAAACAGAGCACAAGTGGGGGTGGGGCAGAGAGAGGGAGACACAGAATCCGAAGGAGGCCCCAGGCTCTGAGCTGTCAGCACAGAGCCCAGTGTGGGGCTTGAACCCACGAACCCTGAGATCATGACCTGAACCAAAGTCGGATGCCCAACCAACTGAGCCACCCAGGCTCTCCAATGTACATATGATTTTAAATTTATTTGGCATTGTTTTCTCAGAATCCTTCATAATTCCTGGCACATAGGATGCTTTCAATAAATGTTTACTGGATATAATATCTGTATTTTATAGTTTCAAAAGCATTTCAATAATAAATGGTTGCAGTGTTTTCCTCTATCTATATAAGAGTTCATGATATTTCTGTTAGAAGGAAAGATTAGCCTTGTCTCTTGGAGAGAGTGATTTTATGTTCTGGAAAAATAGAATCATACAGCTCTTATTTCATTAAGATGTTTAGAAATATACTTGGAAATATGACTTGGAAATATTTTTAAAGGAAATTACGTTATCCTGTAGCATACTGTCTAGATGTTCCTGAAATAAACTATGTAATGAAAATCTAGACCCAATTCAGATTTCGTCATACACGCACGCACACACACACACACACACACACACATCCACTCACACATACAGACACAAGTATACACAGAAATATATGTGACATCACAGACATGTATACACAGAATATATGTGCCATCAAGGGAAAGCATACTGGAAGTCCAAATATCTATCTAAAAGCAAGGCAACACTTGAACTTTCTAATCTTTAAATAACAATGTTTTTATACATTTAGGGAAATTACTCTTCTGGTAGAACTTCTGTCTAGGAAGTGTCCGTGAGTTGGGGTGCCTGGGTGGCTCAGTCGGTTGAGCGTCCAACTTCGGCTCAGATCATGATCTCACGGTCCGTGAGTTCGATCCCCGTGTCGGGCTCTGTGCTGGCAGCTCGGAGCCTGGAGCCTGCTTTGGGTTCTGTGTCTCCCTCTCTCTCTGCTTCTCCCCTGCTCACGCTCTGTCTCTCTCTCAAAAATAAATACAGATTAAAAAAATTAAAAAAAAAAAAGAAGTGTCCATGAGTCGATAAAAATCACTGGGTCGTGCCTTTCTTTCAAGATTGGTAAGGAATAGCTCTGTTAACATTTTTATATTAAATAAATATGAAATGTTCTTAATTTTAAGCTATAAAAACTCTGAAAGGTCTGTCGGAGAGGTCAGTTTCCTGCGGGTGGGTACAGCGTGTACTCTTAGGAAGTGTGGAAGAAACTCCCGTGTCACATAGAACCCGAAAATTCTTTAAGGAAATAGAACTGAAAAAATAGAAGCAAAACTTCACTGAGTCCTTCTCGTGCCTTCTTGTCTCAAGTATCGGCAAGCATTTTTACATGTATGCATGGACCTTATTTATCATAGGGATTCATTTTCAATATTTTATTTCAAATTTCCCTTCCGTGTTTTGGAAACACTGCCCACCACAGGGTGCCACGATCGTATCACTGCGTCAGGAAAACAAGCAGCACCGTGAACGATGGCAGATGGCATTAAAAGTTCAGGATCGCAGTGCCTAGATGTTAGCTCTCAGAACCATGTCGTGCTTCCCTTTACGTCTACTGGTGACGACTGTGAGCACGGGCAGTGACGTGTCAACTCTCCAGGGCATTCCAGGTCAGACACGGACTCCGGCTGGCATTTCAGGGCTCGATCCGGTTTTCTGCCAGGTTGCGGATACAGTGCTCTCTTGACTTGGACACGGCTTAACAGAGTTCACCTTAGCGCATGCTTAGTTGTGCATTTTTCCAATGTGCAAATCATTCCTTCGGTAACTGAACATCCTTGTTCTGGAAAGTAGGCAGGAGGGTAGTCTGAAATACGCCGAGAAACTCGAAAGAAAGGTCCTGGCGATTCACGTCACACAAAATACCGCTAAAGCAATGACAAGGGCAGCCCCCTACGTGGCATGCTTTTTCAAGACCACAATGACCCCAATAACGAAGTAACACCATACAGCGCGAGGACATTGCCATTCTGAGCACAGTGTCCTTTTTAACGTCATTATCTAATTACTAGAAAGTCTTGTAACTGGTGGGTTTGTTGTTGGTGTTGAAGGACTAGATCCCCTGAGATTCGGTAAATAATGGCCCGATCACCTGCAGGACAGAAGGACGCACAGATTCAGTGCGAGCAGGAGGAGGTGCCCCACGCACCTTCGCTTCTCTGAACTGTCAAGGAAAGATGGCATCCCGCAGGCTAAACCACACCACCCAACATCCACACTTGTGACACCATGTCAGGTGTGAGGGAGGTTCTGTCTGAAGGTGGAGGCACTGAACCCTCACTGCTGCGGGGCTCCATGTTGGAGGATCAGGACCACCAGGCTTGGGAGACCCCTGTGACTCAGTAGAAGAACATTTTGTCCCTGAGCTTCGAGAATTGCATTTGTATGTCATGACATGCGTTTGTTCTGGGTTCTTCCTGTCTGTGGCTTGTTCGCCATCTTGAATCTGTAGGTCTATGTCCTTTCAAACTTTAAGAAGTTTTCAACCATTATCTCTTCAAATGCTTTTTCAGCCTCACCTTCTGTCCCCCTCTGGGACCTTTTACCCCAGTTTATTTTCTCTCCGCTACTCACACTGAGTGATTTCTCCTCCTCTCCTTT
>NC_062572.1:94186378-94191378 GCF_022837055.1 Prionailurus viverrinus | reverse complement strand
AGAATGTGGAAGAGTGGTTTTCTAATAGAAGTGAGGGTAGGGATAATTGCAGAAAGGTACATTGCCATCTGGGAACCATATGGAAGTAGACATAAGAAGGTGAATCCTTTGATCTCGTGGAAGTGGTGTTCATAATCAACAACCCCTTTCTTCCAGTTGAACAGGGGGTATCTTTTTTAAATGATTAGTTATTTATTTTGAGAGAGAGAGAGAGAGAGAGCACATGAGCAGGGGAGGGGCAGAGAGAGAGGGAGAGAGAGAGAGAGAGGGAGAGAGAAAGAGAATCCCAACCAGGCCCTGCACTGTCAGCGCAGAGCCCAACATGGGACTTGGTCTCACAAACTGTGATGTCGTGACCTGAGCCGAGATGGAGAGTTAGATGCTCCACTGATTGAGCCACCCAGGCACCCCTGAATAGTGGGTATTTTTATTATGTTATAATTACCGGATAATAAAATACAGGTACACCAAGTGCTCAGTGTAATGACTTTGGCTGTTGCAATTAGCTGTGGTATCCCCATGGAGACAACATTTCCAACACCCTGAGCAGCCACTAGGAAGTGATTTTTTTAACTACATCCTGTGTTATACACAGACAAGTTTTCGCAAAGTGCACACACGAGTAAGCAATCAACTTAAAGCTTCCGCTCCTATCAACTCCCTCAGTGGGAACAGAAGACCCATTTGGAAATGCAGAGCTGACCCCCTGGTCTTTTCTTCAAAGACGGTGAAAACTCTCCTTCCCTCTCTTCTGTTACTGTCTTGCTCTGCAGCTGGCACAGGTGCCACTCAGAGGCTGGTGCCAGGGGAGACATCGTCGCCGAGCATCCTCTTTTTCATGTGTAAAATCCAGCTGGCTACTCGTGTCTAACAACTGTCCTCCAAATACCTCTGGATCAGTCTCAGCCGTGCTATCCCCATCCTTGTTGACTTCAGTCAAGTTCCTCTCATCTAAGGAACTTGAAATACTTGAAATGGGGCTTCCAGAGAAAAAAAACAATCCCCATAATGTTCGTACAGGACCCTCACTGACAGCTCATTTCTTTATTATTATTGTTGTTGTTGTTATTTTCCTGCTGGATTGCTTTCCTTTGCTGACCTCAGGGCTAAGGTCCTGGGCCCCCTCTCTTCTACACATAAATAAAAGGATCCCAGCTTATAATTGTGTCTGTGCTTGAGCTCCCAACTGGCTCTGAACTCAGGTGGCCCACCTCCTGTTTAACACTTCCCCTCGGTGCTCAGCCTGCCTCTCACCTGGAACATGCCCTCAACAGCATTTGCACTGTTGGCCCTGATCTACATACCCCCAGCACTTCCTGTCTTGGGAAAGGGCGGCCCCGTTCAGCTCACATGAACTGCTAATCCCCAGTCTCCCCCACTCTCCCCTACACTCCAGCAGCCCCATCAGAAGGATTGCCTCTGCTTTCCGGGGGTCCCTTCCATGGCCTCCTGTATAGCCAGCTGCCACCTGCTGGCTTGCTCCACTCATGCCCCCCAGTCCCCACCACACACTGCAGCCGAGGAGCCACAGACACATAAGCCAGGGCCAGTCATTTGCTGAGCAAAATATCCCCGTTGCTGGGCCATCTCCTTAATGAAAATCTGTGCCTCTTGGGTATTCCAGGAAGACATCAGCCAAGGCAGCATCCTTTTGCAACCCCCCCAAATTGACCATGAAACAAGAAGACCAGCGAGGGGTCCCAAGAGAGCAAATGCAAAAACCAGGAACAATCCCCATGGTCCAAAGCAGCGGTGACACCAGAGGGCGCGGGCACTACATGTGTGTGTGCAGCTGGCCCTGGGCTGGGAGGATGAGGGGCCCAAAGAAGTGTTTCACAGACACAATGCGCCAACTCAGACTCCTTGGAACTGGCAGTGTGGCGATCTGAGGGGAGCAGCTGACATGGGGACAAATGTCGCCATGTCTCTGGCTGGCGGGAGGAAGGGCACATGGGGGGCCCTTGGAGACCGGAAGAGGGGTTCTGAGAACCTCTAAGACCAACCAGTTAAATCTGTCTTCTGGGTGAGATGTTGAGCTGAAGGTGAATTTCTAGGCACAGGATCTAAATTTAATGGGATGGGAGAAATGGAAACAAATAAAAATTCTATATAAAAATGGAAAAGGGGAAGTGAAGAGGTGTCAGAAAGCAATGACCTTAGTCTGAATGCTACCTGCAGACAAGGGGTGAGGGAGCTCTGAATTACAAAGCAAACATAGAAACCACAGAACCAGGGCTTACCTAAAAGTTCAAGTTTATGCAAGTTTACACAACTAATTTTGCACAAAAATGCACAACAGAAAGTACTCGAGTCAGCTTGCCTTACTAAGTGGTTATAAGAAAAAGAACACGAAAAAAGACAACAAAATCACCAAAGGATGATAAATACAATGCCAGAGAAACATTCCCCCAAGAAGCTCATGCAGAATAACATGTTCTTTCAAAACAAGACGAAAAGCATGAAGATGATGACAACACTGAAAAAAATAACATGTATGAGAATTGTAACAACAAAACTCAGCAATTCGGTAATACGGTGTGAAGGAAATCGAAGGGAAGAAATGGAAGGAACTTCACTTGAGAATGAAATGTTAAACTAGAATGCACACACCAGCAAATAAGAACCAATAACGCCTTCTGATCATAGAGAATGAAAATGAGCAAAATCAAAAAGAAATGACGAAAGAGACAAAAGGGGTACAAGGAGAAGGAACCGAGATGTAAAGAAAAGAAGAAAATTCCAACATACGTATGACGGGAGTCCATAAGGCAGGAAATCAAAGTGAAGAAACAAGTAGTAAAATCTATAACCCCCCAAAAATTATTCTGAAATAATTATTGTTTAAAAAAATTTGAAGCCACATGTTGGAAAGGTACAGCATATATCAGAAAGTATTACTAGAGAATGTCCAACATTATGACATGCCAGTCGTAGGGAAGAAAATCGGTTGGGGTTCTAAGCCAAAAGGCCAAGTAAATTAGACCAAAGTAGCTGTGAAATTTTAAACAGAAACTCTTATTCTGCAAAAACAAAGGGAGTAACAGATTTAGGAAAATCAAGGAAAGAGAATGTGAATCAAGAATCTTCATGCCTTATAATTTGCTTTGGAGTATAAAGGCCACGGACAGTGCCAGGCAACTAGCGAAAACATCAGGAGTATCACTTCCATAAACCCTTCCTGGGGTCTGTGGACAGTGAGCTGCGGATTACTAAAATGTGTGGAAATGCATTGACTTAAGCTGGTGGTGAGTGTTCTGTCCACGTAGACGGGAGCCGAGATAGGCGTTAAAGGGAGAGAGCTTCAGGGCTCAGGGCTTTGGCAAGATGGCGCAAAATGTGGTGGGCAGGGTGAGCACTAAGACATTCCTGCGTCTCAGGAGGCAGAACACTTAACAAGGAAGAATGGAAATACAAATAAATGCAAAGTAGAAGAGGTTAATTAGGTTAGGGGCGCCGGGGTGGCTCTATCGGTTAAGAGGCCAACTCTTGACCTTGGCTCAGGTTGTGATCTCACGGTTCGTGAGTTTGAGTCCCGGGTCCGTCTCTGCACTGACAGGGTGGAGCCGGCTTGGGCTTCTCTCTCCCTCTCTCTCTCTCTCTCTCTGCCCCTCCCCTACTCACACATATGTGTGTGCTCTCTCTCAAAATAAATAAATAAACTTAAATTTTTTTTTTTAAAGGAAGAGGTTAAAACCCTTTACTCTAAATTTGAAGTGGAAACTCCCAGGAATGATAACTAATACAGTAGCAAAGAATGGACTGGGGGTTTGAAATATAATTTTCCACAAAAACAAACAAGATAGAGCTTCTTGGAAGTATCTGGCCATGCCGTGTAGCCAACACGCTAAAACGGGTTACTTACAGTCACGGACAAAGGGCGCAGGGTTGACTGGCCAGTGGTGGGGAGAGACGATTAGATACTAAAGGTGACTGAACCCCATCATATACGTTTAAATCCATAAAACTTAGGGGAAAAAATCATTGGTCTCTGTGGCAGGCAGAATGAGGGTCCTCCGAATACGTCCATGTCCCAATGCCCGGAACCTATGGACATGTGACCTTGTTTGACAAAGGTCACTTTGCAGTTGTGACGAACTTAAGGATATCTAGGTGGCGAGATCTTCCTGGATTATCAGGCTTCCTGATATCATCACAAGATCCCTGCAAGAGGGAGGCAGGAGGGTCAGGGACATGGCCAGAGAGGACGGGAGGTCAGAGCAGACGTCAGGGAGGACGTCAGGTCCACCACCTGATGGCAGAGGACACAGCCAGGAGCCGAGGAGTGTCAGAGGCATGCAGAGGCCGAAGAGGGCAAGGGGACAGATTCCTGAAGAGCCTCCCGAAGGAACGTGGCCTGTGGACCCATTTATACCTGTGGCCACCAAAACCGTGAAACGATAAGCCTGCGCTGCGTGAGGCCCCTGCATTTGGCAATAACTTATTCTCGCAACGAGAGGAAATGGGTCCGGAGGGTGATGCGGAACCAACTGGTGACCTTGAACACCCATAAGTGAGACGTAGGACTCAGTCGCGCCCCAGCCCTTCCGGTGTGAACCCTGCCTCTGGTTTTCTAAAGACCGGATGCAAAGAAATGCCTCTTCAGGGACATAGCCAAGCTAATACACCGACAGAAGAAAATGGTGGAATGCTGTTACTATTGTTATTTTACAACGTCGGCAAATTCATGGATATAGTCGTCCGGCGCCCATGGCTGCTGATGTCCCAAAAAGGAGAAAGAAAATCCTCCCACCGTCAGTCTTGCCAAAACCAAACAACAAAAGGCAAGCAAGCGAACCTCATATCTGATTGATTCTCTGTAAATAACCAGCTTACAGAAGATGCAGGGAAAGAGAAGAGTTGAAAGCCACCGTCGGGAAGCAGTCTGCACCAAAAGTCCCGGACTCCTGAGACGTTAATCACGGGGGATGAAGGGGTGAAAACAGAACATTTACAGACGAATGACACTTTCCTAAAAACCAGCAGGAAGGACATAAACTGCT